>NW_019213002.1:0-24498 GCF_002532875.2 Varroa jacobsoni | reverse complement strand
GTCTCGTTTTTTTTATTAAACGAAAAACTTGTGGGATCCGCTTGTATCAGCGTCTGCTACCATTAGCTGGCTTTGGTTTATATCGTGATTTGGAGTTGGAGCCGCCTAGGTCCTGTAGCTTACGTTAATTAAATGTATTCATACTGGTTTAACAGAGATCAAGAGTGGCGTATAAACCTCAAAAGATTTCATATTCGAATAGGTGTCAAGCACAATTGAAATACCTTAATAACAAGTTGATCATTAATTTTCAAAGTAACTGCGTTTTACAGTTATTCGGAAGAAACCTAATCATGCTTTGTCAGTTCAGAGTAAAAGGCAGTTTGTCGAAATGAATAGTTTGTCGATCCTCACGTTTTTATAATGTACAGGATACTTTATGCCTTTAAGGAGATGGTATGTGGTTTTACTACGTTATCGAAGTACTGAGATTTATCAATGTACCTTTGCAGTAGTAGCGTTTGATCACCTGTCGACGCGTATTTCAAATGGGCCAAAACATTTTCAACAGTGAGCGAGGGAAGCACGCAGATTGTGATTGTAAATTTTGACTTGATTTCAACAGATCAACGCAGGCATTCAGTTCTTTGTTTCCGCAAATATTACTTTAAATATAACTAAGCTATCGGCATACTAGTATTCGATACATATTCAGTATTTAAATAGTTCGTTCTACGTTATCATATAGAATGGAATATCGATGATACAAGCTCAAAATAGTTAATTATTCCGTAAGACCATAATCGCGCACTTGATATGTGCTGAGTTCTGTTTGGTCTGGTGACCATGAGCGATGTACGTAGGCACAATAAGGAATAACTAATATTCTTTTAGATCCATTTAATATCCGAAATGTAGAAATGCAGCGTGTATTAATTAAAAAAAAAGACTTTCTAATAATATCTATTTTGCATTTTTAGACGATGGAACGGTCGGGTTCTCACGCCCCACCACCTTTGGCAACGGCAGCGGTTGTTGACTTGAAAAGCAGTGGGGCAAGTTCGCTACTTAGAAAAGTTCACTTCCTCCAGCAGAGTGACATGAGTACGAAGCCATCTTTGAACCGCGGCTCTCTTAAAGTACGAGTAGTAGTTTCTTCCGTTGTGTCGTTTGTATGTTTCAGATCCAGCCATTTAAAATAACCATGGAATGGCACTCCAAAACTTTAGTTCTAATAAAAAAAAGTCCTTTATTGAAACATGCGCTGTAAATTAGTTAAGGAATAGATAACGTTTTTCAATATGATGAGATAGCTTGTACGCGAAGCAGTTTGATGAATTATACTACTACAACATAACTGGTCATGGTCTTACTGGAAATTTTTTTTATTTTTAGTTGCCAGTAGTAGTCATTCCTTCGGAGCTGACATTCATTGCCGACGACCCTTCAACGCACAAACAGACGGTGACTATCTATAACTTTTACGATTTTTACATCAAATATAAGGTCTTTTGTACCTCCCCGTCAAAGTATCAGATGCCGGATTGGAATGGGAACATAAGCCCAAGCGCATGTAAGGATGTCACCATCCGGATGACGGAAATCACTGAAGCAAATGTCGGAGTGACCGATAAGTTCCGTATCGCAATTTCGGAATTCGCTTCGTCAGGTAATTTGAATGTTGTCTAAAAAGAAAAGTAACTGTTGGAAATATTTTTAGAAAAACCATCAGTGTTCATTGGAAGATAAACAGTACTTATTTATTGCGTGCCTATGAAAGTTATGGTGTGAAGAATAAAAGCTCTACAGTTCCGAAATCTCGAGGCCTGCTGTCAGCCTAATACCAATCCTGATGCGAATCCGATTATATTTGGCTTCGAAGAATGGTACATTTTTGTTATTTTATTTTTACTCGCTGAATGGTGGTATAATTCAATTGTCTCAAACCAAAGAATCGCTGGGATTACTTACAGACTTCAAAACGCATAGCGTAGCATGTATAAACATAAAGTCCGCTGACTCTGAAATACTAAGGTATCTGATACACAAGAGCAATTGGTGCATATAGAATATGGTATAATCTATCCGACCAACAAACAGTACATGCAAAAGTCTGCATACGGCTAAGCTCGGTAACTCTTTCATGACTGCAGGATAATATTATTATTTGTTGTTTTTGCATAGTCGAACAGAGGCAGGGGGAACGCGAGATCCGCTCGATGTTGGTTGCGTCTAAAGGATCGCTTGCGGAAGTACATGAGGCACACAAGAATATTCGCCAACCGTTGTGGCATCCTTCTGCTAAGCAGACATTAACTGCTTCCACGAGCATGAAGCCAACTGAACGACTGGAGGATCGCCGCCTTGATCAAGGTCAGAAAAAGAAAAAATGACCACGGTCCATCAATTCTATCATTCAAAGATTCACTGTACCTCGGACAAGTGTGGCTAAGTATCAGCGTAGGAGCAGCATCAGAAATCCTTGGTTTGTCTAACACGCTCTTTCCGTACGACGGTCGTCGCTCGCCGACAACTGTTCGATGGGCTTTTAGGAAGCTTTCAAATATTGATAGCTCCTATAGGCTATATAAAAATCCTTTACACTATGTTGTTATTGTTAATATAATTTATTGCAAACCGTGTGTATTGTATGTACACGTTTTTTGACTTAGGACAAGGACCGAGTTATTTCGTGTTGCTTGTGTTGGGGGTGTGCATTGCGATGCTGCTAATGCCTAACTCGGAAGCGGAATGTAGTTCACGCGATGACAACTCGTGGGTCGCCACCTACATCACGTTGACGCACAACCAGAAGTTAATCGCCGCTTACGTTCTTGGACTCATAACAATGATTCTGTTTCGTTCCTGCTAGGTAGGGCACATTTTTGCGTTTTCAATGGACGCACTCATTTTGTCAATGGCAGAAACTATTCCTCGTAAAAGATAAAGCAATGACAATATTGTATTTTTATTGGTAATACCAACTGGCCTGTGGTTTATACTCTAGGGTACATAAAAAATATGAGAAATACAGCTTTCATAGAAAAGCAGCCAAAAAGCTAGCTACCTAATTTAGCAACTCAGGGGAATATTATTAAATATCATGTTTTATCATCATCATCATTATGATACAGAAGACACTAGATAAAAACGAATTGCAGCAACCTTTAGTAGATAAAAAAAGAAAGCTAACTATGAACAGGTTCGTGGTGTATTTAGTCATGTACATTGCGGTCTCTACCATTAGAAGTTGCTGCTAATATTATGGAAGTGTTTGCTATCTCCAGCTACTTGATACTTAGATGAAGAAAACCATGCATATGTGATATCCCGTGTCATCAGTTGCAAAATATTCGCCAAACAGAGGCGTCCGCCTTACAGTGGAGATCGGGTCTGATGCGAGCTGGTAAATGTCTGCTCTCACCTACAGTTAACACTGCCTGTACAAGGAAAAATCTCTGCAATGAACAATAGCTCGTTACTAAACATAAACTAAATGCAATAACAGGAGCGGTACCACTATTAGTGACAGAGAAGAATAGAAAGAAAATATAATACGAAAAGCAAATATATGGATAGTTTTTCAGATTTCTGATGCGTAAGATTTATGTAATAACATGCACCTAATCCCAGGCTAAAGTTGTGATGGTCTGAGCTTGAGTAAGTAGCTTCGTGTCTGTGAGTAGCTGTGTGTGAGCGCGCGATTTTCGAATGGACGCATTATGTACATAATAGAACTATTATGATGATTGAAAATAAAATTAAAATGATGTTATTTAATTCACTGTGCCTATTTATATATTTATATATAACAATAATGAAAGTGAAAGAAGACAAGGTGGTTGGTGAAAATCATTGTACTCATTAATGTAAACATTTTCTGCAATGTCGATTTATATAAGGTATTTATTTATAATTACGTTGATTTAATGCTATCTTATTTTACATGCTTGAGCGCAGTCAGGGAAGAAGTAATTTAGTATTAGAGAGGCTGTAGCTAGTGCACGCAAGCGGCGCTAGCCAAAAGAATCAAATAGTCTACTGATGTCTTAAGATGAAAATGATCCCTCTCAGGCGAAAAGCACTTTCATAACAAAATACATTGACAATTTTCAATTTCATATATTATTACATGAGAACTGCTTAGCGGTAAGCGACATTGAACAGCATAATTATGATATTCTGCAAATGACTGCTAAATTACAAAAAAAAATTGAACCATTTTTTATGTTTGAAATAACAGTATATGTACGAGCTTTAATTGCTTTACCACGATGAAGTTAAACATACAAGCAGTAGGTACATTAACAAATGACATCTTAGTTCAAAAGCATATGTTCCCATTAACAAATTTAATGAGGTCGCTGACTAATTAGAATGTTTTAACCTTACCTTAACACTTTAACAGACAACGGTGCTACAGTGGGGGCACCGTTTTTTTCATTATGCCCACAACTTTAATAAGGCGTAGAACTCTATATGAGTTAGTCAAACTAGATATCATGTATGTGAAATAGCAGCAAATAAAAGCTTTTATTTTTAACTCTGCCTGCTAGGCGTCTCTTAGGCACTCAAGATGAGCGTACACCCTAGCAAAAACATGAGTCACAGCTATCCTTCTTGAGGACTAAAAATTGTTAAGAACGAAGGCAAACGATTACATCATCTTATACAAACAGATACGAGCTTCACGGCGATGGTTTAAGTAGTCGTCAATTATGCTCGCACATGTGATACATATAGAGTGGTCCGGAAATAAGATTCTTAAAACTGCTAGTGGTCGGCTTAAAAAATTCTTCTAGCGGTTCAATGATTATATGTATATCTACGTATCTTTTAGATATATGACTGGAAAGCGGGGGTGACACGATTAGATGTACATTAAGATCGTAAACGTTTATTTTAGCAGGCTCAAATGAGCGACTGAAAATTAAAGTGGATTGGTGAGATGTATTTTGGTATTTAAACCAATATCCCATTAAATTATCGAAAATGTCGTCTGGCTTCGCTCTTGGGCTCCGTTCGCATAAAATTTCCAACTTATCTGTATGGAAACGAAGATATAACATGTCCACGTCTTTGATAAATTTAATCACATTTGGCTGTTTTTTTATCTTTATTATTATCCATCCTATTTTTCTTATATTCTACACCGGGTATATATATATATATATATGTTAATAAATAAATATAAATTGACATATGTAGGTATTTATTACCTATTTTAACATTTGATATATGCTTCTCAAGCTAAAGTATTGACAGAAAACTCGACTTCTTAAACCGTGTTTTCTTCGTACGGCCTATATATCTTAATAGGATGGTAGCTAGGATGACACTGGGGTGTCGTCCAAGAAACCGAGATTAGCGTGAATCGGAGATTTTCCTTAATTGAATATATCCACTGAAATTCTACAATTTCCTTTGTTTATCCGCCAGAAATAAATAAATACAAGCTTTTTAAAGTGGATCCTACAGTTCCCTAAGCGTTATATGCATATATAACATTATATAATTTATAGGAGTTGTCGACCGCCGGTCACACAAATGGACTGGTCTACGCAGGCCTTCGTTATATCCGGTTAGTTCATCGGTGCTTACCAGCTGTTTCGCCAGAATACCCTCATCAAGCGACACCTAGAAGTGACTCAGGGGCTCAAGAGCCTACACTCAAAGAGGGTAGTTAGACCGGACTGGATTGGGAATGAACGGTTTGAGGTCGCTTTATGGCTGGTCTCGTCTGCTTTGTCCAACGTATATCATTGTTCCGAACTACGTTCCAAAGGCAAATTTGAGATTCAAGCAAGCCGATATTGTGTTTTTATAAAGGGTCTTGAGGAAAAGCGTACCCTATAAATCTCTCTCGTATCTGCTGGTAAGAAGACTAAGCGCATTCTTGGAAGGCTTATGTGTGATAGCCAAAGAACAATATCCATTCATGAGTTATCGTTCGACCGATACAGCATGCAAAGTATTCGCCATCATTAAACGAACTTTAAATAGTCTTCGGCTGTATACTTGTGATGTCTGTGAGTTTCAAGGTAGCCTTCGGCTCCGACGTGAGGAGTTCAGCTTCAAGCACTGCCCGACATCAACGTTCCCACAAATGTGCTTAACCTTATGGTTAAGAGGAGTAATGATAGTCGACAATATAATGTGGTCTCGAAGCTCCCAGCATTTACCAGACTACAAATGTAGTGCGGAATGATAACCTGAGCCATCTCTTTTTCTCAGTCCTCCTTAAAAATCTAACCGACAAGATACGCGAGTCCTTAAGCACGGAAACGGTTCTCTTTTACATTGATGACTTAGTTACTTGCGGGAGCAGTCACTCCCATGTGTAGCAGGCCTTGGCGTGGTCACACTCCGTTGTTTCGGAATCTCGTCTGCCCTTCAACCTGATTAAAACAGACGCTATGATATTTAGAAGAGATGGCAGAGTTGTTGTTTTAATACGCTTTATCACGCGTTTTGGTCGATGCTGACATACGTTCATCGATTCAGGGACCTGGACTTGCTGCTCTCGCGTCGGGACCGCAAGTTCCTCCAGCATATTAAAACAGAAGGGCCTTGATTGCCACATTTTCAACACTTATACCCCAGCCACTGTCCCTTTCAGCTGCTTTGTGACTTTTCAACGTCAAAGTTTCTTTAGGTGAGCATAATTTGGGAGAATCTCAGTGCGAATAATTTCGAGCAGCTAAACCGGACGAAGGTCTCGTTCCTGAAAAGAGCTATAATATTGCACCAAAAAACCCACAACAGTTTTACTTACTTGCTGGCGCCGATACCATTGTTTGCCGCAGACATCCATTACTACTTCAACCTATTGCATATTCTAACAACTCAAGAAAACTTGCAAAAATAAAATTAAAAATTCGAGGAGGTTGGTCCCTAATTCACTCAAAGGTACGTCATGACAAACGACATCTGAAAAGGATTTAGCCTGTTTGAAAGAGGTGTAGTAGCGCGCTATGTATGGTTTCCACGTCTTTTAGTTTTGCTTATACAAAGTACAGGAGTTGCATGAAACTGATAAATACTGTGCCTGTACTTAGCGTGGGCGGCCTTGTGATATATGTCATGCTCAATCGCTGGGCAGTCAAGCCCTATTTAACAAACCTAAGAATAATAGTAACGCAACATATAAGGCGGTTGTTGGTAGGTTCTAAACCATCTTATGAACCTGAGTCGACCATTTCAGAAATAATTTTTGCAACCATGGTTTACCTCGACTCATAAAGCCGTCATCTGTATAGTGCGGTACAGAATTTATTATGTACAAATGTATGCATTTCAAATGTTTAAGTTCCACCTGACAAAGGTAATTGAGTGAGTTTCCTTGATCAACTTACATATATCGATCTGTCAACCACATAAAATGGAGTTTTCGAACGTAAGCAAACGTTAAATCTACCATTTGTGAAAATATAGAACGTGGTGGGCCCTGGAGGGTTAAGCTACAAAGCTTTTTCGCCCACTCATGTCGCAAAGGGTTGGGTGCCTGGGGTATCGACTTGCTGATTTGTAAACAGATATAAATTAATGAATGATAATAGGAAGCGGACGAATTGGCTACCGAGAAAGCATTATACTTGTCCAGAATATCTTCAATTTACTCAGAAAAACATTTTTCATCTCCAGTGTTTCTGAATGAGAAGGAAATGGTAATTGGTCGTCAATGCCTGCATGATTCCTTCTCTCGATCTTTGCACGCGGTTTCAATACGATATTCTTTAAAGAGCTTAGTGAACACATTCTGTTCAATACGCCTGTTGCGATAAAAATTCAAGTATAGCCAACTAAACTCCATTCAAACATACAAGTTCCAAGACCGCATCAATTTGAAAAAAAAATTAATATTAACCAAAAATCACATGGCAGCCTTGTTTAACATAATGCGTATATAAACAACAACAACGAAAACAATGTCGAAATCAAGTGTTGCTAGCGTCGCCTAATAAATAGTAGCAACTCTTAGCTTTGGGCCGTCAACTCAATATAGATCAAGTAATGAGCTTGTTCCAAATATACCGATATTGATAACTCAGGGGAATTTAGTATATAGCTTCTGCGCTGTGTTCTATAGCAATTTCTCTAGCACGCACGGCATCACTCTGGATCGCTAACACCATATTTAAATGCTAAGAGGTAGTGTGATTCCAGATCACAATACATATGCAATTATCTATAAATTTATAAAGGTACAGAAATTGCGGGACTGTCCTATCAAGATTGATTGAGTTGCTTGCTCTGGTGATGAAGCACTGAGACGTTTTAAAAAAGTCACATCTCGTTTCAGAAATGTTTTCAGGACGGTCAAGTGACTCCAAATCACAGATGTGTGCATTAAAATCCGTTTCATAGCAATAAGGTCGTCGGCAAAAAAAGCGGCATGCAATCTGTGTTCATGGAGCTTGATATACAGAAGCAGTTCATTTATGTAAAAGTTAAATATAAATGGGCCTAAGACCAAAGTGTTACTTAACGATCATTCGAGACCGCATCTCCGATGCTTGCATTCAAAAAATAAAACTCAAATAAAAAAAATACTGAAAACGACAAAAGAGAGTCGAAAGTTATGTCTTAAAAGACATTATGCGTGATAATGTTAAACGCCTTTTCAACTTTAATTAAGGTAACAACGGAGACGTTTCCTCTAGTGTAACGGAGCGCGTGGTATAGTTATAGGTACCACAAAGACCCAGATCACGTAAGCGCAGGTAAAAGATTGAGCTTTTGAAAAAAAATATGTTAAACAGGTGAGCTTCAAAGTGAAGTTTGACACACTTTTCAAAAAGGTACGCTCTGAAACAAATCATAGTTATAGCTTTGTTGGACTGTCTCGGGTGCTCTTGTCTTTAAATGTAAGAAGAGCTTAGGAGATCTCAAACGATGTTGAAGAAACAAAGGCCTGATGAAATAAGTTAGACATCTCGAGCAGCAAGTGGGTAATTATATGACCTGAAGTGCTATTTTGCGCGTTGTCTTACAAATTGTAAGACGAGCGTGCCAATAGCGCGACATTATGGCGGATATTTGTCGATGAGATTATACATTTTGAGAGAGTAGTATGTCCTAGCCACATCGATGCTCTACCTAAAGCATTACGACTCAAACATTTAAAAGAAAAGTGAAATTATGTTTGGCCACCAAGAAAACGTAACAAAAAGTGCTCTCTCAAGGGAATAACCATGTTGTGTCATATATTAATAATGGCAATACTAAGGATTTATATATCAGCTAAATTCCGTTTTCGTATTTATATGAAAAATGATGGTTAAACGAAACAGAACCTTCAGAACGACGGCCTAAAGAAACCGTGCCTTAGGGCAACTATATTACAGACCATGGTTGAAAAGGTAATTGCTGCTGTTTTTACTGTTTTTATTGATCTATCCAATGATGGCCAGTTAGAAATGACCGACTACGAATAATAGAAATTAATTAATCGTTCCTTCATCGTTCATGGCTAGCCAAAAAGAAATCATCTTTCTTTAAGTTGAACCTTTTATTAATTGCTTGATCTATAAACAGAAAAGAATGGAAAGACCGAGCTCGTCTTACTTATATCTCGCTCCATACAGCACCTCAACGCGTCACTTCAATAGTAACGCCTGCGCATCGCGCTAGTTGCGACGGCGGTGCTCACTGCGTCAGTATCGTTCTCAACGCCATCATCCGCAACGCGCTCAAAAATACCCAATATTTATGTAGTCACTTTTGACGAATCGGATGAGTTTGAACGCCGACACGCCTCTGATATGAAAAAAATCTGTATAAATTATAATTTATTATAATTGGGGCGTCGATATAATTTTTATTTTTAACCAAGTGAATATAGATATCAGTCACCTCACGAAAATGTATAACTATTATAATTGTCATTACAAGCATTACCAAAAAGCTGTCTTTTGTCGATAAGAATTTATTTATTCACCTTTGCCGATAGTAGTGAAAAGCTTCACAAATATGAGTCAACAAAGCGATACACCATTATCAGAAAGAGTACATAGAAGCATTTAAGACGGTTCGCGGTATATGAATTATACAGGTCTTGTTAAACTTAAAAAAATGAATGAGATTTGTTAGGTTACCTAGGAATACTACTAGGTAGCAATGTACGGTACCCAGTTTGTTCCCCATTTATATTACTTATGTGTATCGTCGTGCTCGTGGAAGTTTGGTCTCCTGTAGAATCTATCGTAGAATCCTTACAAAAGACGGCTCGTCTGTTTCAATCATTGTTTCTCATTGTATTCGAAGCAAAATGATACCTATCAATGGACGTAAATCCTCGCTCCCTGCGTCTGAGCTTCTTGTTGAAGGTTTCCGCTGCTGAAAGCTAAAAAATGCGGGTTTTCGGACAGCAGTCGCAAGTCAGCCAAGCGATACGTGAAGCGATTTCGGGTCACTATTTGTAGTCTCAGTGCTCCTTTCAAGAAGGAGGTTTTGACGCGATTTAGCTGTCCGAGTTCTCGACTGCAGAATCTTGCCAAATAACGTGTATCCCATACATTGCGACCAAAGCTACTTCGAGGTCGAAAAAGCTTGCAGCGGTTGTGAGTGGCAAGCGATGAAATCCTTTCACGGCTCGTTGGGCCAACATTGCCTTCCTGCATCCTTCGGTCATGCACACAGTTAAACTTTTGCTGCTCGCAGAGAAGCGCAACCCAAAGTACAAAAATTGGTTTACCTAGGCAGAAGGCTACCTGAAAAATTAGGGCGTGTTAGTGGTCGTTGTTCTCGCCCCTTTCTAAGCCTCCCTTATCGCTTCCGTCTTGATCAGGCTTATGGTAAGTCCCAGTTCTGTGACTGCCACGTGGCGCCGGGCTAAAGTTTATTATATTTGGAAGCTGTTCGACTCGTATACTACGGCCCTTTGCATACAAGATAACTGATTTCTTCGACCCTTTTATTTGATACGGAAAGCCCTTTGGCAAGATAAAGAATAACAGTGAACTTAAGTTGCCCCTTTAATTTTCGAGAAGTGATTTATAGGGGGTGAGAAGCTAATCGGGCAAGCCGCGGAGTTGCTGTAGTGCGTTAACCACTTACGTGGTCGGCGTTCTATGTCGGCGATCAACCAGGTTTCCAGCTGTTCAGCCTATTGTTACCCTTGTGATATATACGTTTTTTGACAGATTGTCTTCAAAAACCCTATGTTTTGTTATTCATTGAATATGGATATTTTTTGTGCTTAACGGCCTGTAATTTACAATACCAACGCTTTCATGTTTAAAGGATTATTCCTTTTCAGTAAATAAGCATTATATCCTTCCGTGCGATATACTATCTCCATACGAAGCCTAAAACCTATCAAAGTGTTATGTACTTCGTGATTTACTTGACGAAATAGGCATGTTATTTTTGTGTGTGAATGTGATTATCTCGTTTACAGCACGTTGACTAAGAGGAACCTACGCTAGACACTTCTGATTCGTTTTCGCATAACGGTTCGCGTAAATGATAAGTGAATCGGCGATTTTTTGGACATCGTACTACTGTCAACTGCCTTCACTATCATTATAAATGAAAGCACAGTCTGTTTCCTTTCCTATTCATTTTTCCAAGATTATATAAACATACAGGGTCGCCGAAATATACGTCGTTTCTTCCGTATCATTCTTTCATTCAATCTTGCAGAATCACTACATACATACCGGGTTCATTGTCTAAAAGTATTTTATCGCTAAATTTCATAGTTCTTAGATATTTAGTAACGTGTTGTGGATTGGAACTGGTGGCCGCCAATTATGCAGCTTGCATGTTCTACTTCTGGAAGTGTCAACCTACCCACTAGAACGAACCGCATTTCCGAAGATTTTACCAGGCCCAAAGTCGATTTGGGAAAGCGACAATGTTTAATACAAATGCGATTATTACTGCTCTATCAAGCGAACCGAGACACTGGTATCGTCTATCAGTTTTGACCCGCAGAAGTCACGTTAGAAGTAAGGATACGATACAGGTTGAATTCGTCATATTGGGTAACGGGGTCCGCGAGGCCCATATTTATCTGATATCCTGAAAGCCTGTTATTATCGACGATACCATCTTCATAAACATCACTGTGCTAATTTCCGCAGTTCTAAACGAACCAGTAAGCCCCATCTCTATCCCATTCATTAAGGCTATCTCTCTTCATTATTTCAACATGAATTAATAATAACAGTAACATTAATACGAAGAATTACAACCGAGTGACTAAATTGCGCAAGTATTGTGTGACCACCTGATAGAGCGACAGCAGCCGTTACGTCACCAGCGATTCCTGTTGCTGTATTTTCCAGCACTACGGGTTCGAACGGAGGTCGCCCTAGACAGAAAGACCCATTTCCGTTTCTGGTCGTTGCCCACTAAGAACCCTGCCTCTAGTCCGTTAGTCGTTGCAACGTTTTCAGCATTTTCTGAATGTGCCAGGCCTACGAGTGTGTGCTATTCAAACAATGAATATAGCAGCGTACGTGAACATATGGATACTCGTACGTGGAATATTAGCGTTATAAATAATTTTCGTTGTGCCATTAGTTGATTAACTGAACTGATGCCGGTCACTCAACGAAGCCCAACGCAGGCAAAAGCATTTTTGTTAGCAGTGTGAAAAATCGAGTTTAGACATTTTTGTTTTATTTGTCAATCGTTGGTCAAACTGTAACCTAAACGCTTGTTCCTTGTTCTTAATACAGCTTGTAGGGCAGTGAGCTAACTACTTATATCATACTATTTGAAGCAACAAAGCTAAATGCAGTATTATTTAAGCGTTCCATTTATTTAACCGATCAACTTTGACGCTTCAGGGGACTTTTCTTAGAACAGCTGTAAAAGTACCGACTTTCGCACTTGGGCTTTTTTGCTAGCAAGATATCGCGAAGTGCCTTGTTTGCAGTAAATACGTGGCTACGGTGATTACCTGGCATTAGGAATGACCTTTCTTGCTAATAAAAATAATCGTATTAGTCCACTTTTTATTGACAAATTTGTACGTAGAAGATCGCACGTGCCCAAGCGGATTCCTTTTAGTTCCAAATTCCTGGTACTACTGCCCATTCGATCCCTCGAAAGTATTGTAAAGCATTTTGCATACTCATTCAAAGCCAAGAGATACTGCTGCTAGATGACGTTACGGTGTATTGGTGAAAAAGCACATAGCTTAGGTGTTATACAAATATATTTGTCTTTATTTACTGGCGTCGTATTTTTTTGTTCACATATTCGTATTCCAAGGAGATCACATTTTCTCATAACTAATAATATAGTAATTGCTATCCGAATTAGTTTTGATACATTTTCTACAATCGTTTTACTCTCGTATCGTCCATATGCTGCAGTTGATTTGGATGTTGCTGCTGCTGCTGCTGCTTCAATGAAGCTGAATTTGGCTGCGCAAAGGGTAGCGATGCGACGGCCACTGTCGCTTTTGCAGCGGCTGCATCGAGCTGCCACTGCTTCTCACGTAACGTTGTGTCCAGAGTTTCACGCTCCTGCAATGAACAAATAAGATTCCCTCATTCGTAACGAGCAACATTTTAGTCACGCAGACAATGATTTACCAATGGCGAACTCGGTCGGGTTGTGCCTGACTCTGTCTGAGAATCACACTTTCATTAGGCGTATATTTTTATTATTTGACTCCTTAGGATCACTGCTGATTCTTAATACATCTCGTCACCGCCAATTCCGTATCAGTTCAATTAATGCAACCTTACTATATACATTGAAGGTTATGTTAATCTCTTCTAAGTAACGTACACACGTCGATTTGAAATTTTCACAGATGCATTCTATTAATCGGCTTTCCCAACATCCAAAAGTTGTCGGTCAGCATCACATCATACCTTTTCGCATGTCGTCAAACGCTCCTTAGTGTCCTTAATTTTTCTCGACGCGTCTTGAGAAACGTTCTGTAAATCGTTATATTGGCGTTGTAGCGCTTCTTTTTTCTCAACGAACAAACGAAACTTTTCCTACAGGTAACAATAAAAAAAAGATTTCTCTCGTTTCATAATCTTCCATACATTTCATATTGGTTACTAAAGCATACCGACCACTGGCATCTCGGAGATGTTCACGCCTCTAATACCTACTTATGTACTTACACACGTGCGTCACTTACATCGAACGCACAACTAGATACACTCATTGTTGTAAGATCTTCATATCTGCAGAGAGTTGCGCACTCTTAGTGCAATTGTGCTTCTATTTAGCCTAAAGCCTCGTCTCGTACGTTCCAGATGGCTTAAAAGACTAACAAAGAGAAACGTCGAATATGACTTATTCATAGAAATAAAATACAACTAAAGCACAAGACAGTGGATCTGCCATATATCAATGTGTAGCGCACTAATACTTACGCACGATATCGATAATAAAACACACTGGCAGACGGTTACTTTTCTTGATTTTTTTTCCCAGCAGTTTGCAATTTCGTCCTAGAGCATCTTTGCATCTTGATTTTTGGGAAGGGTTTCCGCAATCTTTCAGAAAATGTAATGCATTGCCGTAAACGTGAGTGTTAGAAACTTTCTGGTGCAGTCGCCAACGCACGATCTCACGAACACATAAATAGCATACTACTAACAGCACTAGGAAAATATAAAGGTTCAATTTTATAATTGTCTAGGAACTTTTCTGGTAAGTCCACACTATTCGAAGTGTTGATCTTATGTTTGTTTATTATTTCAAATGCACATTTTTACTCAATATGTGCTACTCGAACTAAAACAAATAATGGTCAAAGAACTGGCAGTGGCGCCATCTGTGGCGACAGGTGTAGGCGTTTGTCTGTTGGTACTCGTCCCTTTCCCTCGGACGTCGGAAGGGGCTCAGGCCTGCCCTAAAAGCTACTCAATGATACACATTAAAAACAAACGAAATATTTTACCCCTCTGCCCTAAAAAGTGCGATTCCGACCCTGGTCGAGTTACCCGACAGGCTGTAAGATCGGGAACTTTTGCGTAACGTGAGCAGCGGGCGCTAGATTCATTGTTTGCTGGCTAATATTGTTCTCATCTGATGAGTAGACCCAGGCCGTGAGTTACTGCTCGGATACTGCGTATAAAAGGGGACCGACCCCCAACGGCCCTGGGTGGTCCGGACTCTATACCATACACGTTTGAGAACTATGATTTCACCATGCGTCTGCAGGCTTCGTGTAGGTTCATCCATAGACAATAGAGGGCGACCTCGACCACCTTTTTGTAACTTTTAAATTAATTAGAGATAATAAGATTGTGAACTGTCGAATCAAAATAACTTATGAAATCCTAAACGCCCCAAACAGGGCTAGGGTTAACCGGATAGAATCCGGTATTAATAAAGTGCGCTGGCCCAATCCTTCACTATTTCCTTTTATTTTTGTACATTTTCCTGTGATTCTGCTAGCTATAATCATTTCGGATTAGCCTAAAGTAGGATACCCATACCTGTTAATGCGCGATAAGATCGTGCTTAAACTTTCGTTTAAATAGTTAAAACCATTATTATTTTCTCCAGCTATCTTTTATTTTTAGCTTCTTTGAGTTATTTTTTTTTAATGAAATCTAATTCGGAGATACGTTAAATGCTACATTGTTTCTTTCACAGGGTCTTTATTTTATTGCGCATAAAAATCTCGAAATTTTGCGTCTTGCTATTATTAAGACTTTATTTCGTTACTTCAGTAATTGTTTCTAGTGCAGGAGATATCATAAGCAAGTTCTCTACTATGACTCAATATGTGTGGTCGAAAGTTAATATCCACAGACTGACCAAGATTGAATATTTGGAAAATAAACGAAGTGTCATAACGACAATGGTACGCCAAATTGAATGACGTACCTTACTGACTACTAGGCAAAAAATAAAAAGCGATTTGCTTGATTGGCTAACAATAAGCTTATGTTACAGGGAACTTTAAAAATAAAGTTTATTGTCGTGAAGCTTCTGCCCATTTTTAAATACCTATCATCTGCTAAAGACACACATTTTCTTTTTGTCTTATACGTGCAATCAGACAAAAGCTACCCAACACTTTGTATTTGAGGTAAACGTAATTCACGCATTTGAAGTACCTGCAGTTCCCGATAGCGTTCTTCAAGCGCGCGATATTCGCTAACTTGATGCCAGTAGACGACGATGGCCAGGCAAGCTGCGATCGCCATGCCAGCAAGAGCCACAGGCGGTAGTCTGGATCCCGAACCCCTGGACCCCGCCGGGTAGCGTGCACTTTTTGGCAAGTGTAGCATCATAGCACCTCACATATATAGAAACTCTCGGTATAGTTCTTGGGATATTATGAATACACTTGTTTCAGCCGTGGCATCAGAGTACACGCACAGTTAACACATGAACAATAACGTCACCACAACCGGGGAAACGTTTTTTGCTTTGTGCGAAAATCACAGAACCAAGATTTTTGAGCTTTGATGTATATTCATGTTTACTTCCTTCGTAATATTTCACGAACTCTAGTTCACAGCAGAAAAAACGTTGTATGTAAGTGAAGTTAAAACCAATACGGGATTGTTACTTCACTTTCGGCGGTAGCCGCCATTAAAAATATTTGCAATTTGATAAACGTGTGTACCTACAGTTTTTTTTTTTCATATGGCACTTGATAATAACCGAATGTAGAAACACATTTAACTCTAATTAACCAGACTACGTAAGCGGTTTCTAGTCTAGCATATGTCAAGTAATCATCATAGGGTTATAGTGTGTTGTGTACCTAAGAAGGCACTCTTGTCTTCGAATACCAAGGACTAATATTTTAGCTAATATATGTCCAATGTTTCAACACGACAGCGATCTTTTGGCAGCTGAGAGTCCTGCTGCTGCTGTCGCGACGTATCAGCAAAAATCTATTTCTATCGAAGCAGGGGCTCTACGCCATATCATTGCTCTTGTGGTCGACGATTTAAAATTTAAGGACATAAAGGCACATGAGGTATATAGCAACATCGTATCTTATGTACTTCTAGCAGTCGAAAGGATCGAAAAAACACGAAAGATACCAATCACATGCGTAATGGCAACTACAACATTGACTAAAAATAGGAGCCGAACTGCAGCCGACAAACTAAAATAATAATTAATATCTTAACAAATAGTATCTTAACACCGCAGTGAATGAGTTTTCAGCGAGGAGCAGGCGACTACAAAGAACCGGCTTTTCGTTCGAAACGGTTGAGGTAGTATTACTAATTATTATTGATAAAATCGTTTAGCTGTCGACAACTGGAGAATTTCAAAACGAATTTCTGTGAGTTGTTGATGGAAGCTACGTCCTTCACATTAGCTGGGATCCATCTTATCAAACACCGCTTCCACATTGATCTTTGCGCCACGCCTAGAGGAGTCGAACAATAAAAAAAAGCAGCAGTAGCATCAATCATTTTGTTTACGCTCGAGCGCATTATGACCACTGTAACGGAAATATTGACACATATATTTCTGCTCAAAGCACATAAGTGAGATATCTATCATTTTCCCCCTTTTTCTGATAGGTACGTCGATATTTGCACTCAACCAACATGAATCTTTGGCACTCGAGTGGTATAACGTTTGAACCATAGTAGATCATACACATTTCTCTTGAAGGTGAGAAGGGATTGGACTAAGTACGAGTCACTGATAGCCTCATTATCTATTACAACAGCAAACTGCTGCTTTGTTGATTGTTTTGCTGGGAGCGATGCAGATGTCCTGGTAAGGAGCGGACAAATAGCAGGTACCTAGTAAACGGAATGATTAAGAAAATATATCTGTATGTTCTCACGAAGTAGTTAATAAATGGCGGCTAGCTTAATCGTAGTGCATAAACTGATGTATCCAATTGAATCGCTGATTTTTTCAGATCTAGTATCAAATATATTTGAGGAGCGGTCAGTTTGCATAAAACTAGATCCCTGAAAGATTTTTAAAACCAGCTTCGACAATGACTCGAAATTATAATCAGTCAGTGAAATAAACACGGTATCTGGGTGACTCTCATGTATATTGTAACTCTTAAAAGGGCGTTAACATATATAATGAGAAAATCATTTGTCCATAATCAGGTCATACCATAACCTATTTTTTTTTAAATTTCTAGAATAATGGCTGTATGTTATAGAATAATGCTATCACTATCATTAGGTTGGGGTGTCTGAGATCTGTGTAAATTCGAAGCGTCCTACGGATATATTTTTGTGATTTTTGGATACAATAATTTGAATCTAATCGTAGTAGTCAATAAGCAAACTAGTTATAGAAGCGAAGATTAGAGGGTATCACGTTAGTATCTGCCTGTGCAAATGAGTTGTGCATAGTTAATAAGATTTATTGTGCTGAATAAATGTTTAGTACGGTTATCCCTATGTTTCAGCCAAACTGTGATACCAACAGCCTTTTGGCACCAAGTTCTTACAAAACAACTGCTTTAGGCTGTCGCTTAAGAGCCTAGTTCGAAGTTACTTGAAACTAGTTGGTTTGAAAAGTTTCTGCAGAGTTAAAACTGCCGTTCGAAATAATGTCATATAGATGGCGGCTAGCTTGAGTCGCAGGGGTTGCAGGGCGGTTATTTTCTGTGATGCGAAAGAAATGTAGTAAAAGTTACAGAGTAAAGGTGTATTTGTATCTTACGTTACGCTACGCTACTTATTTTAAGTTACATTTAAGTGTTTACAGGTTCTTGTCGTAGATTGGTGCAGCTCTGGACTCCAAGCGTTTAAAGGTGTCGTAAAAATAAATATGCTATTAAGACGTGTGTTGAATAGCGCTCAACTTACCTAAAATGAAGATCGGGCTAAAATTAGTGAATTTTTTGCCGGCGGCGAATCACATTAAATTAAGCTGAAGAGTAAATGATGGCACTATGTAATACATATATGTGTAACACATACATTACATATATTTCGGGTTTTTTGTGCTGCTTCAGGGAGGTTGATGTCTCTGTTGATACCTATCAAAAAAAAAGTCGCCGGCAGCCGCTGAAATATCAAAAGGTACATTCATCCTAAGCCTTGCAAGTCCGTTACATGCGGCTCCTGTATTGTAATGTCCCGGTGCGCACATCTGCATACGCGTACATGTTCTATAACAAACAAGTGGCTTCCACGATACTGGCAAGAAAAACGTTAGCAGGCAAATGAACGAGAAAGGACAGGGCATTAGTCGAAAAGAAAAAGAAAGGGATGTTTTTTTGCGAACTTACTCATTTACGCAGGTAACCGGTGGTAAGCTCTTTCATGGTAAGATAAGCTCAAACATTCATCACTGTGAGACGAAATGACCCCTTTTGTTTCTGTCATAACTTTATCTAGATTTTGCACGAAACTGTTAGTATCACTCAGTAAAGCTCAATTGTTGGCCACCTGTGTCTCGTCTACCTGACTCTATTTAGAGTATTGACGCTCCTTCATTCAGCTGATTACTTTTTACACCACTTTTGCTTCTTCCCTGATTGAAAAAAGGACACTGCGATATAACTCTCAAGCTCTGAGAACATTTCGCTGACAAGAACTCGAAGCGTCTGCGTCGACATGGAATGCGTGCGCGTTCCTTATCAACGACGCCTGATACGTCGAGTCACGTTCGCACTTAACTTTAGTTTTTTTAGTCGAACACAAAAATGCTCTTATTTTCTGAGATAAAATCTTTATTGGTGAAAGAATCAATGTTATCCCTGCTGGCAGAAAGGTTCCTTCAGACGAAAGAGACGAAACCGATGTTGAGAGTATAGAAAAAAGCTTGCCGCCTAAGCCTCATCAGGGTCGTGAGAAATTCATGCAGAACGCTATAGACTCGATACGGTGAGAAAACGTTGAGGATAATAAGAAGAGTGAATTGAAAGTCAGGGATATTACAAAAAGCAATACCGAGGGAGAGCTCAAGGAACATTGAAAGGTGGACGAGCCTCATCGGTCAGTCAGTCCCCAGTAACAAAGAGTCGCCGCGTTGAAGAAGGTGAATTTCGGGAAACTGCGTAAACAATACAACTTAGGGGCAAACAAGGTAAAAAAAAAAGTGAACTTAAGGATGAGCATGATTTGTTAATTATGGACGGTGAAAATGACGGTGAGAAATTGGAACTATCTGCAGACAGCGAAGGTGGTAAATATATTGAGAGTAACGGGAACGTAAAATCTCCTTGGGTACTCGCTGTAGACATTGCAGAGGACAAGAACCAGAATCACCCGATAAGGCCGGATAAGGATTTTGATAGATATTAAATAGGTACACTTAATTGGGTGGTGTAGATTCGAGTATAGACGCACTTTCGTTTCATACTTACAGGGGCCAGTCGTTTGAAGTGTAAACAAGTGGCGGGAAGCTACAAAATTAAAACAATTGTTTTTCTTCAACAACCCAATTGAAACTGCATGCATTTCACTACTTATACACGATCAACTGAGATCGGGGTGGGAAACTAAACGTCATTTGCCTAAAGTAAGTTATGGAAATTCTGTAAGTATTTAACGCCAAAACGACAACGGTCTGCTAAAATTTTATTAATTGGATACCATAAGCACTTAAGCGAAGTAAGAGAGAATGTAGAAAGTACCGTAGATTCTTTCCGCAGCTCTCTTGTACCGTCAGTAATAAAGCATATCAAAATCGGTTTGTGCCTCATCTGTAGATGTTCTAACCGATTGATGCAGATACGTCACATTAATGTGCATACGTCGTAAGTTAGTTTTCCGTTGTTTGTACGTCTACTGCTGGTTAAGTACCGAGTATTTCCCATTTATCTCGTTACGAATTTTTGCTTTTGAGTGATAATCAAACACTCAGGGATATAAATTTTATTGCATGTCTTAAGTAACGTTGTCTCTAGCTACATTTTGAGATATACATATACTTGTGGCAACTTGCTTTCTGTCACAGCGACATTCGGTTCATGCCGCCAGATAGACACATGCGTAAAAACTTTTAGGAACCAAGCTTGCTTGAACACCTCGTTACGGGTGATCACACGTCCATCTCCAGCTACGACGGAGGAACAAAGACAATATTCAGAGTATCTGTTCCGATCAAAGCAAATCGTATGATACAGATCTAAAACCATGGTGCTGCTCAGTTTTCTTCAGCCATCGACAATTCATGCCGTCCGTCTCCACGTTCGAAAAAGTACTACCAAAGCGTTTTACAAATATTGCGCAAACTTGTCCAGCGCAAAAGAACGAAGAAAATGCAGAATAAATTTTGGATCCTACATCACGATTATAGATCGGTACATACTTCAATATTCGTACAGTATATTTTCCAAAAAATTTATGTGTTGCTCTAATCCTCTTATCTTCTTCTTCTTCTTCTTCTTCTTACTTGAATGAGGGGCTCGAACAAATACAATCTGGAATAGACGATTCATTATTTGTTGAACAAAGTCTTACCTTATAGCTCCAGGGCATCGTACCTTCTGACGCGCATAGAAAAAATCGTGCAAAACAAAAATGATATAATTAAGCAAGTGCCCTCGTTAGTCGATTGGATGGATTTAACCTTCTGAGTCTGTTGGACTTAGCCAATGTACACATTGTACGCAATACGATTCGTTGCTATTGGCACTGGCCTACAAACAGGTTTCACCAGAGAGGCCACTGTGTTGATGACTGTTTTCGCCAGTTGACGTTTCAGATCAATCCGTAAACTTCGACCCGTAAACTCCAAAAAAGAAACTCGGAAAAGAATTTAAGAACGATAACAGACAGAGGATCATTTCCTTAGTGTAAAATATTACTGGTGTAGAGGAGGTAATTAACGAGACTGACTCACGGCTGATTCAAAGGCAAATGATTGTGAGAAAGAGAAGATGACGAGTCACCATACACTCAGTCGGGCTATCGCCTCGTTGTTACTGCATTAACTAGGGGCCACTAAAGTGAAGCTGACTAGCCCGTATATATTTACAGAAGAAATGGCTTTGTTAGCATAACAATCATTTATTCGCAGCATTTATTTGTTTTAAGAATTGTACTACATAATATTACTTACAACTATTAAAGTTAATGTATATATATATATATATATCAATAGTTAAAAAAAAGTTTATCTATATAAATGGTTGTAACCCTCTGAGGCCGAGTGGGTATCCTCGTTCTTTTACGGACTGAACAACTTAGAGAACTGGGGAGGTCAATAGCTGATGGATGCTGTAAAACATAAGAACTGCTATATAACTAGATCCTTCCTATTTCTCCTATACGGAGCATCTCTACAATGTTACCCCTTACCTAACCCATAAACTGCACATTACTGAGCGATATAGTCCGCGAACCTGCACTAACTTATTGAACCTCGTCGGCACCTGGCAACGGATGTGCCGGCGTAAAAAGGCTAAACACCCTGATACTTGCATTTGCGTATTTTGGAAAGTTTTGATGAAGATCATAGTGCGTCCCCATCGTACGGTTGACTACGTTCAGATTAAAGTGTGAAGCATCTAGAACTTCTTATTTATAGGATTTGTATTCTACTAAATCACAGTCGGATAAAATCGAACAACTTTATGGCTTGGCATAAAGTTTTCATAGCATTGCACCATCTGCAGTGCAGGTAAATTGGTTAACAAAACGCTCAGGCTTATTTTGGATCAGCGCAAAAAGTTCACCTATCAATAAGTGAACCCGTATAGTTAATATACTGTTCGCAGTGCGATTAAATTTATTCCTTATTATTAACTGGTCTAGCGCTCACAAACTGAAAGATATATTTCATGACACTTTCACCATGAAAGGAAACACGTACTTTAAAGCTCTTAGTTATTTCTTTTCTTATACTTGGTAAAGTCAGCTGTTGGCTACATAACACACGATTAATTATTATTACCTCACTTGGATTTTTTTCAGTCATCTAATAACCGATTGCGGCTGTACGAACAGTGAGTCGCTATGTGCAATATGCTTTCTTTCACCTCACCGACAGCCACTGATGGCTGTCCCATAGCAAAATGGACCAGATGGTTAATACTAGATTAAAAGTTTATTCAAATAGTTCGTTTTTCCCGCGTCTCTCACTTGACCTTCATTTATTTTTTAATGTTACAGCGCTGTTGATTTTCGCTCCCTTCTTATTGGCTGCTACTGTTGTTTTCTTGGGCTTTGGACTTCATTTTCGTAAGAATTTTTTCTGTATCGAAGCGGCTGCTTTCTTCCTATAGTTCATCAATACATGCAGCACCACTCAGCCCGCCAACTAGAAATTCGGCTGCCGAGCAACCGCTCTTTGATTTGTTTAATAATTATCTATCTTATTATAGTTGTAGTTATTATTTTTCATTTAGTCTTCCTCCTGCTGTCATCTAATGTTTTATTTTCATTACTATCTCATTGTTAAGCTGCTATCGACATACGCAATACTTGCTGTAAGAGCATCTCCTTTTATGAAGCCCTTCTCATTGGCATTATTAGTAGTGGAGTCAATCTTCTATATCATCATCTTTATATATATATATATATATATATACTTGATTGCTATATTTCCACAGATCATCCCTGATGCAATACTGTGATGATCTACGCATTTCCACCAGCACGTATACAAACGTCTAGATGTTAGATATAAGCAATGCAAATAGTCGATAAAGACCTAGACACTTCGCCTTGTTACTGATGACAACCATATATATATATATATATTTTTTATAGAAGGGCCACATGGTCACAAAAAGCCGTTTTTGTCTTTTTAGTGTACTGTTATCGTTTTCCAGATTTGTTGAGGCTTTCGAAGCAACCGATTACTCACAGTAATATAAAGGTAGATTACGTTATTAAAGAAGTAAACCGTCACGCCACAAAGGTAACTAACATTCCGGCGCCCCCACCATTTGCAATAACAGATTCATTTCATCACTGTGTGTTTTGATTTTTTTAAATATGATATTTCCATTTGTTAGTCTGTCATTCATTAATATTATTATTACGACTACTTCTAATGCGACTTGTGCTGCATATTAGGGTAAACACGTGCTGAAGACTTTTACAGATAGCGATTGGTTTATGATTCGAGTTGGAAGAGCTTTTTCTTGATTTTTTCGTATAGACCTTTAAGTTAATTCTATTTTGTTAAGTTTCATATATTAACACAGATGTGGTAAATATTATAGCGGTTCTAGATTATTGGGCCACCATAAAATCGAACCTTATCTATTTGCTAATTTTACTACTTTCTTTTTTCTTGCTGGCTATCTTGGAATTTCCGTCATCTTCCCAGACCCTGATCTGGCGCTTACTCTCACATTCGATTTACTAATACCTTTTGTGTGTATGTATGTGTCTGTGTGTGTGTGTGTGTGTGTGTATGTGTCTGTGTTTGTGTGAGTGTGTGTGAATGTGTCTGTGTCTGTGTTTGTGTGTGTGAATGTGTCTGTGTCTGTGTTTGTGTGAGTGAGTGTGTATGTGCATGTGTATGTGTATGTGTATGTGTGTGTGTATGTGTATGTGTATGTGTCTGTGTCTGTGTATGTGTCTGTGAGCGTGTCTGTGTGCGTGTGTGCGTGTCTGTGTGTGCGTGTGTGCGTGTGTGCGTGGCGTGTGCGTGTGCGTGTGTGTGTGCGTGTGTGCGTGGCGTGTGCGTGTGTGTGCGTGTGCGTGTGTGTGC
>NW_019212912.1:57249-77780 GCF_002532875.2 Varroa jacobsoni | reverse complement strand
ATTTAATCACTGGCGTTTCCGAAACTTTTCTGTAAAGTTCGATTTCATCATCAGTTGGGACACGCTCTTAGTTTATTCGTGTATAGCAAACGTTTATTGATGTACAACAAACCCTATATTTTTTTAATTGATTTCTACAAGATTTTTACTGCTTTTAAAGAGTCATATGTTTGTGAAGTGACTTCGGTCATTATTGATAGGGTAATATCACTTCGGGTGTGATTCTTCACTTTTATTGTGTGTTTGGAACTGAGGGAGAGAAGGTTTACGAGCGAGCGAAATACCCCTAGCCATTCTGCTTGCTTTAAAGAAAAAAGCAATTTTACGAGAACTAGAATAAATTTTCAAGCATTCAAAAATAACCGTCATAGGATATTTCTGTTTTCGGGCTTTAAGATATTTATTATTACGTAGTACGTACTATAGTAGTATGTATGTACTGAGGGAGGAAGAATAGCTTGTTTAGTCTATTGCAGGATTATGTAGGGACCTAGTAACTTTTACAATCGGATCCTTAAGGAGTCTTAAAGTGTTGTGTATCTATTTCACAGTGTTTATGAGATTAAGAAGCTAAGAGCTACTTAAGAGGGCCGCCGAACTGAGATAATTAGTATTTTTTTAGAGAGTGTAAAGGTACATATTCCATTTCTATGTTTCGAGTTAAACGTCCCGTATCACCGATACGCATTATTCCGTCAGACAGAAGGCTGGCCCTCATCACAAAACGAAGTCTGTCTGTCTATATCCGACTGCAAACCTAAACCACAACATGCGCTGAAGATTAGGCCGCAAACATGTCACCCACTAAGATATCAGGGGGATATTGCATATTGCCCATCTTCACTTTTATGAGAAACATTTTTCGACTGAACCGCTTTTAACCCAGTTGTTAATATTTGAAAAATTAGAAAAAAAAAGCATAAATTATTTGTAATGGGTCGTATTACGTGGTTCAAAAACAAAAAAAAAAGTTCACGAAGTTTCGCTTGTGCGTGGTTAACTCCCTCATGGTGGACTACTGCATAAACAGCACAAAGATGTAGCCTAAATGTCAATAAAGAGGGGTAAGTGGTCGATATTTAAATAGCTTTGCTTTATAGTTTGCTTTATGTTAGTACTAAAATTCTGAGAAGCGTAACGAAGACATTAATCATTTTTTTTCAATATAGGGCATACATTTAAATATAAACAATATTAAAATAGCATCTTCAGAATGAACGTAGCTTAAATCAGCAAAGACATGATCATATTTAGATCTATAGTTAATATATTTAAATGCTGTGTATTGATGAAAGAGTTGAGAGCCCCGTTCTGAGCAGTATAAAGAATACCGTATGGGTTCCGTTTTTAATCATATTTCAGTTACATAGTTTAGATTTAGCGGGTGAAGCATCAATGAATAAGTAATATTTAGTGAGAATTCACACGACTAGCTTTGAGGTACAGCTTATAGGGTTATCTGTTTCTTTCAACGCATCGTCACGGATATACCTAAAGAAGATGAGATTACTCTACTCTGAATTGAATAATATACTAATCTTCGTTAAGCACAAGAGACTGACTAAGATCTTCTGAAAGGAAAATAGGTATCGTAAACGGATATGCCTTATCCATGGAGTAGATATCAAACAGTGCTCTATTAAGCCTTTATCAATCCTTACGCCAAATTCTAACGTACTTAAAAGAGTTCGTTACAGAAGAACCGATCCTCGCCGATAAGACAGTGTTCGCTATTTAAGCACTTCTATTTCATAAATCGACTCGATTTTTGCCACTATGTATTTGTTCTGTTTATCCAGTATGGACAAAAAAAAACAATTTATCTTTACGAAAAATTTTAAACGAGGCAGTTCTGCATAGAAATAACAAAAAGCCTCATATCATACCGTGCAGCATAGTTCTGTCCTACCTACAGAAACTGTTTCGAGTAAAATATTGAAAATTAGTCAGGGAATTTTGTGATTATACAGCCAAAATTTCAAACGGAAATTAATCGATTATAATAAAAAAGAAAAAATAAGAAAAAAACTTGTCGTCAAGTGATATTTGCATAAAATAAGTGCGAAGTGTCTACTCTATCCGAATGGAAAATACAACCGAGCTTTAGTGCGTATTTCTATCGTCTCGTTAGCTCAGTCTAGGGGGGCATAATTTTCACTTCACACAGGAAAGGATGTCAGCGAAACGTCCTTTCAAGGACCGCTCGCATACTCAAATCCGTTTCCCATAGTTTTACGTAGTTCAGCGCATCTTTCATCAGAATCCAGTGTTACATGCCGTGGATTATTTTCGGCGGTGTTTCATATGCTTTGTTCTTTGCATAACCTTATAGAAAAAATTGGATAGGAGTAAAATCGCAGACCTGGGGCGACCATTTGATGTTATCGCTGCGCAACGAGACGACCCGCCTTGGGAACATGGCTTTAAACAAACTGATTGTTTCCTGTGTGAAGTGGCAGGTTATTTTATCTAGGCAAGACAAAAGGGTTTTTACATCCAGTGTTCGCATTTCGGTGCGGTTTAAATTGTTAAGGACGACGTGGTGTTTAAGTTATTGCATCGACGTCTACCTTGCTCGTGACGCTGTAACTTATTCGCGAATGAGCCAGTTTTTTTACAAATTTCTTAATCGACATTCGTGTTTCGCTAACGGAAAGTGCCGACCGTATTATCTGCGACATTAACTAAATATCATCTTAATGGGCTCCTCATCTTTTTAAAAAGTCTTACGAAAAATTATTGCTGAAAAACCGTGTTTCTACAAATCGTGGCTTTTCATCATCGCAGACCGCAACCGCTGCTATGTTTATCGCCCGACAATCTGCTTACCCTAACTTGTTGCCAGAAATGATTTAAGCTCAAAAACGACTCTAGAACACTCTATTTTTGTTTAAAATGCTCGAGTTTCGTGATGCTCCTAATTGCAGCATTCGTAGCTCGTTCAGTTGAACTTCTTTCTCCTTGTGTAGTTTGTGAATAAATGATTGGCTATATGGGAACTCGTGAAGATGAGCTAGTCTTGCGCAGCTTTACGGTAAGTGCTTCTTGGCAATATGATTACCAGAATTTCGAGGGTAGCTTGTTTATTTAGAAGGAGACGCACTTTTCATATTGTTTAATTAAAAAACTTTTTCCTACCGTTATTAACTGATCTAGACAAACACTATTCATTCTGAGTAATAAACTATGTAGAGTTACGAACACATAGAGCTGTAAATCATAGCGACAATAATTTTTAAATTAACAGTGTTGCTTTAAAACAATAAAAAATGAACCAAGGTAACATAAAAAATCTATAGTCATTCGACATTCACTGTTTTCGTTTCCTTCACCCAGCATTACATATTTCATGGATGCTAAGCACTAGACTTCCTAACAATAATCTTTTAATCTCACTCCCATTTGTCTCTTTACACTCTTAAATACTTAAATTTTCTGAAATCTATGAATAAACTAAAGTTATGAATTTCACTATTGAATAATTCAGAGTTAGCATACCGTACAATTTAATACATCCTTTGATTATAACCAGTTAAGCCATATTGGATCAATAAATCTTTCGACAGACTCATGCAAACATAGAAATTCCGTATGCGGATTCGAGGGTCATCTCGTATGCGCTGCCCCTTTCCAGGCGCTATTATGTTTTTTTAATTTGCATAGATTCTGCCCAAGATGACGTGGTTAGCGACGAGTAGATAGCCAGCTAGGCAAACAGTTGTTCGACGCCTGTCGGGCCTTTTGTGGCCTTTCGCTTACACTAACAGGCGAAACCGGCGATGCAACTGTTTCTCGGCTTCTCAAAGTGGGAAAACATAGGCTATTAACTTAAATACCGCCATAGAGCTGTTTCTGTGGGAGGAATGAGTGATGTCCAGTAGAATGGAAGGCCTAAAACACTTGTCTGCTAGCAGCGAGACGGTCGATGAGATGAGTTACTTTGCTTGCTTTTGCTACTATATATTTCACGTTGCCGGGTCATCTCGGTGGCCGAACACACAAGAAAAGTACGGCATTTGTATCATCATAGCAATATGTATGATATGAGACCATTGACGCCGCGTTTGGCCAGAGCTCTACATTAACGTGTCAGTAGGAAGTCTATACAAAATATACGAGATAGATAGCTCAGGTTTTACACATTCGAACTGATTTGCTATGTGTCAGATAGTTATTTCGCTTGGTTTAATAATAGAATCATAATGAAACTGCTCACAGAGTCGAATCTTACTTCATACTGTTGAATAGATCTTGTAAAAATGGCGAAGCATCTTAGACCAAGTACCTCTGACGAAAATGAAAATATAGCGATGCTAAGCTCTGAGGTAAATTCGGCGCCCTGATGTAGACTCATGGGGTCGGTATGATGCTACGAAGCCAAAACTATTCTCTACTTTATCGCGGCCACTATGGGGAAGGCATCCCAAAGGCACACTCAAACGCAATTAGGACCTACGACAGGATAAACGCTACTGGGTAGCTCTAAACCGCATGCAAACGATTTAACATATGTAATGCAAGCATTTTTTTCCTTCATGTTTATATTAGTTTCAAGAACACAAGTGCTAATACTATGTGAGTAAATACTAAAAGTAACCATAATTTCATCACAGCTTACGACTGTTTGTGGGATATTATGGCCGTCGTTAACGGCTTATACGTTATCGAGTCAAATATTTGATCTCCTTATATATATCTTCATATTTTGCGGACGGTAACACAGCAACGTATGATACATGGAAATTTCAACGTTACGATATGTTATAAATCGACAGCGGCGGATAGTTTCTTGTAAATGAAATTTGTCGACGGACAAAAGCGGTTGCCGTTTGCATTCGTAGTAGAGTAGCGCTAATTAGCCGTCAAGCGTTAACAAAAAATGTTTGATTTCATACCAATTTATGGTATACTACTCATCTAATACAAGTCTAATGTCTATTGAAAAACAATCCTGTATAAGGATTTCGTTTAGAGTATTCATTTCGGCAAATATCCCTATAGTTTTCTGGCTTATCTTGTAGAACTTGAATACAACATAAGTGATACCGTCGCATATCAAATTAGTTAAATGCCGAGCAGCGATATGACTAGCAGACTGTGGAAAAAAGCAGAAGCACAATTTCTCCGCTATCTAAGCCTTAGTTAAGTGCTCGGATTTATGCGAAATCACCTAGGCGTATACGACACACAGCATGTTTGTATCGTGCTGATACCGTTGAAGTTTGCAGCCGTGAAGTGTCCGACACGAAAACCACCACACTAGTGATGTTACGTCCGGTATCATAACTTACGGAACTTAAAAAGCTGAGCGAGTGTTTCGCTTAAATAAGCAACGACAGAGTTGAAATGATTATCAATAATGAGGGTGCTATTTTGAACCAAGGCTCACAGATGTTACAAAATAGGCGAACATGTTTCTGTTGGCAAAGGCATGAAATATATTAAAGCAAAGAACAGCACCCCTGCATAATATAGCGATTCTTTTTTAATATATAATAAATTATTCACCTAGTTCACCCACATACTTTTGCCTTGCTGACCTAAGTGAGCTGGTAGTCTCCCTAGGCTTCTAAAGTGCAAACTACGCTATCTAATAGCCATGCATAGTTATAAAAGACCGGGCAGAAAAGTTTTTGTACATCGCGAAAAGATACATGGCATAACGGACGAACGACTACGACCCGGTGGGGCAATTATCAAAATTTTCTCACACTTAGACAATGCTCTTAAACAAGATTTTTGTTATATTCATTCAGAACCTACGAGTCAAGAGCTAGCTATATAAATCTGCTCCGCATGAAAACAGGACATTTGACTTAAAATCATCATATACTAAATTATTGTTCTTTATATTTATTTATATAAGCTATTGCATTGTTCATATGCGGGTGAATGAAGTTGTTGTGCTGTCACGTGACTGTGGGCTTGTATCAGTATCGTGGAGAAAATTCGGTCATTTTGTCGCTCAGATGCGTGAAGTTTTCGACAGCACTTAAAAAAATGACGAAGCGATTTTTCGATTCTCCAAAAAGATTGTGTACGTAATATGCTAAGTCAAATGTTCATCAAATGAAGCACGTTTCGAATTCAGTACATAAAAGATATGCGTTCAATGCTTAGGTTGTACATTTCTTCGTGGTAATACCCACTTCTGACCTGCCCACCTCAACGTGGACCTGTAACCTCCATTTGGTGAGTTCCGTGAAAGAGGGAAGGGGGTTTTGGCTAACTGATTTTGCGGCTCTTATGCGATGGTACCCTCTACCGTAGGTTGATGAATTTCTAAAAATAGATACCAAACTCACCATGCAGGTACATAGGTGTGCAAATATAGTCGGCAATGTCTGCTGCAAATACGTGTATGTAAACAGCCAAACATCGATGGCGTTTTAAGTGGGTTGTAAAAAACATGTCCTTATAGTAAGAACGTCGGCGAAGAGCTACCTGTCGTACTGACAGATGAACGGGGACCTTCAGATATCCAGTATAAGTACTGCAAAGGGTTTCGATTAAAGATGCTATCTTGTTTGCTAAGTGGATAGTCTATATGATACAACTGAGGAATAGACATTACCTAAACCATATTGCCCAATAGCCAACATCAACGTCAATATCACGGTATAGCAAATATTCCCAAATTGAAAATTACAAGGTGCCATAAGGAGCTCGGCATCGGAAATTCCGTTAGCCATTCATCTACAATTATTGTTTATTTACCAAGCTCTTCATCTCTAACGTGTTACGTAAAAACACCAGAAACATTTTTAACTATTACACTTTAGAAATTGCTCAGGACCGCCTATGGTTGGTGTTTGGTTTAGGCCCAAAGCCTTCAAGTTGATATCTTTATTCCGAATTCACAACTTCTGTCACCACCCTTCTGGATACACCGTGTAACCGAATGCTGCTGAAGTTGCCTGGCCTGCTACGTTAGTCTATTATACCAGACAATACCATCTCCACAGTCAATGCTGAACGGAAAAGTCACCTAATTACTGTTCCTAAACAATGAGTGCCAATATTATTCAAGATTACAGACCAAAGCGGCCGGTAGATGCTGATATTCTATAAAATAAATATTGTAATTCTTTCTACGTGTTTTATCTACGACAAAAAAAAGTGTGTTACCCATTCACCGAGGATCTAGCAAAACAGGCTTCGTGAGCTGTGTGACCCATTAATCATTATCGGCTATAACAAATAGCTCTGAAAATCCTTTGAAGCCAGGCAATCATTCACGTAAAAAAGATCGTTAGTTCAATGCTGATCTTAATGTTACACGTCAAGTATTATGTGTAGCTAGCAGACAACGTAAATACGGATGGTCGTAAAGAGCACAATTTTCTACATGGATTTAAAGAAGAAAAGCAACGTTAACTCAATGACATTTGTCGTTCTCCAGAGAGACTAAAAGCTCACTTTATGTATAGCGTCAGAAGCTATTAAATATATACCCTCGATTCAGATTTAGATAGATAATCCCGTCCGTCTGTAACGAGATGGCATTCCGATATTGTAGATGTAAGTCGTAGGTCTCAATCGCGGCCATGAGGACCTATCTAGGAAAAGATTCGACTACGATGGTGTTAACCATTAGAGGCGATTTCTCGATCAGTTCCCGCGTATCAGATTTTAACCACTGTGTCACAGGCGAATCAGACGAGATTCTTTATGAAGCTTGTCGTGGGCGATCGACACGATCTGACTCGACGTGTAGCGGATCTGAGGACCTTTAGCATCGGTGGTATATGCCGAGGTAGTTATTACACTTTGGACAGCGATGTTCAGCGTTCTTAAAACCCGCTGAGCAGCACGGAAGGAAACAACAACCGCAAAAACAGCCCATAGCCATTAAGATGAACGCGGCAACATAGCTGAACATGCCTGGAAGAGAAATGTTTTGTAAACGTTAATAATTACTCAGTAGGTTTTAGGTAACCAACTAGATAGAACTCTGAACACGTTTGACAGTTGCTTCAATGACGAAACGCGATGTTTGCCGTAACTGCCGCTAACAGAGCTGTTTACTGTTCTCATGACGATAGCAGTCTGAGTATACGTACAAGTTAGACCACTCTCCGATTCCGAGGCTGAAAAGCCTCCTATTTTTTCGAGAATAACTTTTTGGGCTGAATTAAATTTTCCTTGGAATAATCCAAGTCAATAAATCTCTAATAAATAAATTTTGTCGGGCAGCCTATGCCACAAGAACACTGTGTAGGAAAATTAGTCATTTTTGCATGGTAACATATTCATATTTTATTACATTCAGGTCAAATCAACAACAAAATTGATCGATGACTAGTTAAATTGCTTGAAGTCAAAGGCCGCTATTGAGAGATACGATTAATCTTTTATAAGTGAGCGACATATCGACGAATATCTACCCTTCACTTTTGATTTACCCTCACTCTTAAAGTGAACTGCTCTGAATAAAAGTGGTTACTATTTTAATTATGCCATCGGCGTGGAAATAACTTGGCAAGAATGCTCATGCAGATTGCGCCAATATGCGCAGTTGAATCCATACTTAGACCGTACCCTAAAAGCGGATGCCGGCTGTTCACTAACCCATCATTAGATATAAAAGAAATGCCGTACACACGAACGGCCATGTTACGAACTACTAGCGCTTCTACCATAAAATCTGCCAATTATCCATAAAATATTCCAATAAATATAAGACCCGTTGTTTTCTACATCCTTTGTCCATTGTTCTCGTGATTATACAGGGCTAAAATGTCTACACGTGGTGATTTAGTTTTTAAATTGAATTAAAAAACAACACACTTTATGGAAGTCAGCCATTTTAGTACTGGACTTAAAGTCGAAAAATGTATTACAATTTGCAAGGGGTAATATCTTTATCCACGTTCATATTCTATTTATTCACGCGCTAATAGTGTATAATATTTATTTTCAAGATCCACGTAAAATAGCTCATATTGGTAAGGCTTACGGAAAAGCTGCTGAAATCGGCTCTGATGGCTTACTGAACTGGGATATATTCGATACGTTTTTCAAATGAAGTTCCGAAATCGTTTGCTGAACTTTCCTAGATGGGCAATAGAGGTTGATGGAGCTGTCTGCTATCGTGAAATCTAAACATTGAACAGGGGGGCGAAAGAGCGGAGAATCGACCACTGCTTCGTATATGCATGTGACATTGAGGAACCCTCTAACATTTATTAGAGCTACTTGTGACATTAAAAAATAGCTAACTAGTACTCCACGAAGCTCATTATTAATTGATATAGCTGAAATCTGTCGCATGTATGACCTCTTTTTTGATTCCAACTAGTCGCGTACTGCCTTCTGGTTGAAGTCATACCATTCATCACTATTGCCACTACAACTCTTTTTTCGGGACCATATATCGAGCAGGAAAGTCTAAAGTGTAAAAAATTTTTGAATTATAACCGTAAGCGTAATGAAAGCAGGCACACTCATACGCAGAACTACTCGTGTTGTCAGCTTGTCGAGGAAATCTGAAAACATTTCTGTCGAATCTGATCATGTTGGCCAGAGGTTTGACTCTCAGTGGTCATCATTTCGGAACACGCTGATGTGATGTCGAACTCTAATGTCTAGATAATCTTTAACACCTGAAAGCAGTTAGCGACGAGCTAGAGTTAACTGCTCAATTCTAAAATTCTACTTAAAAACATCGAGTGTCGAAAGCTGTTTCTCTAGAGCTTTTCATTATTATAATTTATCGATAGGTCGTAGGTTGAGAACAATCGTGGAATACTAGTTGTAACGAGTGTTCTAATTTTGTTGACGGTAAAGAGGTTGGTATCATAAGCCGGTTCAGCATAAATCACATGTTCGAATCTGACATGCTAAATCACACAAGTATTTCTTTAAACAGGCGCTTCCGTTTACATCAGACTTTAACAATCTTATGCAATAGGCCATTGATCACTAGGGTAAGTTGATTTTAGGTAAGGCAAAAACACGCAACCCAAGGTCTACTAACCGGCGCTGTACTCGATATCGGTCATAACGTGCATGGCGCAATATGGACATTGAATCTTCATCTGGTGGGGTCCGTAGGCTACAGAAGGTGCAGGCCAGGGACGTGGTGAGTTTAGAAGCACGCTTCCCTCAGATCCACCATCCGGAGATGGTGAATGTGTCCTTTGAAGCCGTCCTGGAAAGAAACAGGGGTAATAAGTATTCGATAAAAGCGCGACATGCTATTAGAAAATGGCTTCGTTTCGCCTCTGGAAAACTCCTTGTAGGAGTCCAGCGGCTGCGATCCCAAACAAGTACGCTCGAAGCGATGTTCCACAAAAAGCGCCTTTAACGTGAAGCTGATGATATAAAAGATATTGTTCCTCATACTTTAAACCATACGTCTAACTAGAAAAAAGGTAGGTGAAAAACACCACTGAGGTCAATTTTGCAAACCCCCGAACAGGAATGATTTCCTTGATTCCCAGTTCCAGCTTAGTATATATCATCAGCAGAAATAGATAGTCAGGTCGATGTTGAGAGCGCATGCGGGATCCGCCCGAGACACTCACGATGCTTGAATGCCTTCCACCAATTAAGCGATGTGGAATCTACCATATTTTCCTAGCTCTTCAAGAGCCGCTACTGCCGAAGAAGTTCGACTCTTTTTCCAAGGAGGTATGGGCAAACCCATTTATGCATGCTGCAATATCTAAGAATATACTTGTAGTAGTCAACGATAGAGACCTGAATCAAGGATTTATAGAACAATTCTCTGAGAAAAGGTGGAGGCCTATTCGTGACTAATGCCTATTAAACTAGGATCCTCTGCTGCACATAGCCCAATCTGAAAGGAGTTCGATCTAGCTAGCACTATATAGCAATAGTTACCTAGCTTATTTCTAAACACACTGTCGTAGACAAAGCGTTGCGTAAAAGTTAACAGTAGCAGCGGGTTGACTCCCTTCTTAGTGCCTACATAACCTTAGCTCATAACTAGCCATATAAGCTACACCAAGGTCATTACTATTTATAATGTACCCTTCGAGTACGGTTGCCACTTTTTTGATTGAGTTTAACAGAAATGAAAATTAGACAAGTGTATGTACAAACGTAGATAACTTCCCCTATTGCACACGTCGATACCCCTCTATATTTATTTCTGATAGAAGAAATCATATCCGCATCTTTACAAAGGTGCCAATTGCACTTAACGAATATCGAGATTGCCATACCGACGAGGTCACTTCAGATCAGTAATTATCACTTACTGCTTCTGATATTCGTATTACACAAAAATTGGTTTTATATTATATAAGGCTAGTCATTGCGAAAAACGTTATCACAGTTTCCAAAGCAAATGCTCACCAACATCGTTGCACGGATAACTCATATTTGAGGGTTCTGTTTTGGTTCAGCCACGAGTGTGTTAGTCTGTAGTTGTTTATTTAATATAAAATAGCGGCCCGGTGTTTTGCTGTCAACTCTGACGGCCGTTGCGGTATCGGAAAGGGCGTAGACAAGGTGGGTGACCTACCTAGCCTTGCGTTCTGTCACCGCCTCGAAGCAACACGACTCAGGCCACTGAGGTTGGTGAGTTACAGCAAAACTGCTGAAGCCCGTGAAACTCAGTTGCTCACCCAATAGATAAGGGAGGGTCAAGCGTGCGCGAGCTCTTTTTGACGTAGGCACTCATCTTTCAGAATCTGACTAAATCGTCGAAGGAATGAACGACTCTCTAAACGCGTATTCTGTGCTACTTTCATATATGTCTGCTGGTTTCAATTTATGTATAGAAAATTACAGTGGTTCCGAATGAGGCCATTAGGACTCGAAGAGCTTGTTTATTACTATTATTCAATCAAAAATATGATATTCTTTGAAATTAACTTTCCAGCTACGTATGAATAATTCGATGAGTCTTTTTCGAAAGTACGATGCTACACTGTTTTGACTGGCCCGTGACTTTTTACATGGTTACAGAAAACTACAGTTATGCATAAACGCGGAAACTCTCAATGGCTCTAAGCAATATTTACTCTCGTCAGGTTCTAATTTTATCATTTGGAAACACGAACTTCGTAACAGAGTCTGGGCACAAAAATCTTTAGGTAGCTTATTAAAAGCCGGACGAAAAAGGAAGAATATCTGCTACCAGCTTATATGTGCATATTTAAGTGGACTGAAAACCGTCGTTTATTTCTATTTCACCGCAGAACTCCATTACTTTTAATTACGTTAATCCTTCGAGCAAAAAAAAAAATCGTCCGATCATATTTTCCACATGATGCATTGCCTTATTGTTGAAGGACAATAACTACTGTTTTTTTTTTTATGTTACTTGAATTATTTAATCTAATAAAATTGACATTCTGTTTTTTTGAGATATGAGAAACATCTATATAGAACCGCGCATATTTTTAGCGCGTTCCTAAGAACAGGTTTTTTGGAAGGGTGTGGAACTGCCGCGGCCAAAACGAAAAAGGTGGAATAGGCCTTGTGCACCGAAAAGCGAAAACATAATGCCGCGGTACTTCAACCGACTTGAGCGTATATTATAGACACACAAGCATACCTATGTTGTACTCTTACTATATCGAAACAAAGAACTGCTCAATGTACAGTTAGCGACGGTCCTAGAACACTTAAAATCTAGGTTATGTTGTCAAACATAACTATAATTAAATCATTGGCTTAGAAATACATACCCAATCATTTTTCGAATAACAGGAACGGAAATCGTGTAGAATATTCTTCAGAGCATGCCAGACACTGGTTAAAATACCTGGCACTGCCTGTTTTTACCTGTAACCGAAAATTAGCGTCCTCTAAGGCAGATTTTTCTAAGTTGTCTCTCTTCCGTTTTTCTTTGCAGATAAATGTCATTATTTAGGTCTGTATTTACGGAGTAAATAAATGACATTCAGGGAATTTCCAAGTACCAGTCTCCTCAGTTGCCTTCAGGCAACTATCCGTCCGTATATAGTAAATGTTTTGATCAAATATTTATATATTTTTTCCAAATTAATGGCCAATTAAAAACAAATTATAATTATTATTATTATTAAAAGAAAATATTCCTTCATTTAAGATTCTGCGCAATCAGTTCGATTGGATCATTGAAACAGGCAAAGAAATCTGCTAGCAACCTGAAATATAAGGAACTCCCATTGAATTTTCTTTTATTTTTATAGCTTATAAGTTTTGTTGCACGTTGGCTATTGCAAATGAACCTATAGCTTCGATCATACGCAACTTTAAAGTTCTTCATTGTTCACTGAGCACTTATTAGTTGACATACTAGCTTGTCTGTGTTTAGGATAACGGCGTTCCGTTACCGCATGTCGTGCAATTCTATAGTAGATCTGAAAATGATAGTAATATATGTTCTTGAAATCGTTTTGAGACGACTGTCTTAGCAGTCCTTAAAAAATCAATGTTTTAAACAACAAATAGAGTTTCTAACACTTTTGTCATCTTGAAAAATGCGAACGAATCTCAAGGAAAACAATAGTCCGTATCAGCTGAAAAAAACAAATTAGTTTTTAAATATTATTTCTGAAATTCTTCAACAAGATATAGGATTTATAGGAAAGAAGAATTCGTAGAGAGATCAACCTTGAAATTTATTCTAGTTCATGTTTTCCATTATGTCCTACCTTAAGGCCACGCACCAAGATGTTACTCTTCAACGGGCACGCCTCTCGCGCTTAATCTCAATAACACTAGGCCAGTTCCTAGATCAACCCTTCATGAAAATTATGATGTCTTAGTCAAAACTACTGCTCAAAAGATACTGCATGATTGTCAGAAGAACGACTGAGTCTATCCTTAAATTTGTCTTTAAGACAGAAACGATTGGCAACTAGTACGGTAAAACCAATCTTACCCGAAATGGATGGAACCAGAATTTGTTTGTTTCACGGTTTTTTGTCTTTTTGCGTTTATAAAACTGTTACTTTAGTACCTGAAGGATACTGGATATGATCTTATAACACAACTGTGGAAAATATTTATCGAAACCTACTTCAAGTCAAGAATCTTGTCAATCGTTTAGGTTTCATAAGGTGAAACCTTGGGTTACCAAGGGTTTCACTTAACAAAGACTTAGACGGAACTTGAATGATTCTAAGTAATACTTGCTTCTAGTAGAAGTAATCTGTTGATCAAACATGAATGGGTCGTTTGTTTCATATTGATTTGATTATCTTAATTTGTTTCTTTCGAAAAAAGCTCTCCTTGGATGTAACACACTTATGCTACCGTTTTTTCCAGCCCACGAAACGCTTTTCTGGTTCAGCTTACCTACTGAGTTTTCTCCTTACATCTTAAAACGCTCCAAGAACAGCTCCCTTTTCACACAAAACCCAGCGAACGCTCGTTGTTTCATTTGGACGGAACCGTAGAAAGCTCGATATATAGGTTTATGTGACCAGGAAATTCGCGATTACGCCAAATTGTTAAGAAACTTCACCTCTGTGTGGGCAGAGACCTGCTATCTTGCCAAGACAAACATGAATGACAAGCTGCCATATTCTGACGCGACTCATCAAAAGACTCATTCATTTCTGACTAAAGGGTTATATGAAAAATGCCAACATTTTTCAAGACGCATTTTAATTACTACCTGCTGAATACTCCTCCAGCCGCTCGGGTACCATAAAACAAGTGAAATCTAACGTTATAGCCCTATATGTAGCACCATTGAGGACTACAGAATGTTGTCTCGAAATCACAGTTTCACCGCAGTGACTGTATACCTAAGGTAATATTTACGGGTCTATGTATTAAAACGCAGGCTGCTTTCCGCTCCTGATGCACAGACATGCCCTCAAGCAGTCAACCCTCTGCATGCTGGCACTTGTTGGAATACCTTGATCTATTATAGGTGGCGCAAAATAGTCAGAGCTGCGCAGTTATTTGTGTGCTTTGTAATCTAAATTCTATATAGAACCCCAACGTTATTTATTTCACATTAACTCCAAAGCAGATACGATCTTATACTAGCTGTCTATATTAATGTCTATATACATATGATATATATCTATGTATATAATGTCTATATTAATATCAATAATGTTACTACATATTGCTTTTTAGTAAGTTGAGACACTGTTTATGCTTTATTATGAGTTATATTTGCTGATAGGTTGTTTCACGGAAGTAATATGTGGATTACTATACTCGGGGTTCTATCACTATACCCTTCAAGGTCAATGCTATGCTTTTACACTATAACCCCACGAGGAACGGACATTTTTTTTCTTATTCAATAGCGCTCTGAAAATAACCAATATGGTTGATATTGACGATTAATTTTTAATGTTCGTATCTTCAGAAGACCCATCTGAAGAGTTCGAAATTTCGTTCTTAGGATTCCTGAAACCAAAGGCTTCCAGCAGTAGATCCTTCATCGATTAAAAGGTTTGTCCGACGACCTGTCTTTGTCGCTCTAGCTTTAATACGAGCCAGACGCCGCCGCCGCTCGTGTGTGTTGACCCGGGGTCGATAAAAATTGAATGGCTAGGAAGGAGGACGTAGACTTTATCGTCAAGAGCACTCGAATTCAACCTAGCACTGGCTTGTCTCATACAGCCGAATCGAATACAAATGTACAAAACGGATCTAACGCCGCCATTAGAACAGAAGGTCGCCAAGAAATCTTTGACAACGAATATTGAAATTTTGTGAAGAACTGGGTCGCAAGGGGTGACATTGATAAAGGACTCTTCAGCGACTCTGTAAGATACCCGCTGGATCCTTGTAAACCTGCTTTAGATCGAAACACCAAGAACGTCCCGCCTGGGAATGAGATAAAATAACGCGACTGTTAATATTGCAAATGACATTATATATTGTTAGTAGCATGTGATTAACATTGTTTCTAGAAAAGGCGATTAATAACTAACCATGACAGTAACTACACAAAGTGCAGAAAAAGGTTCGGCATGTAAGAATAGCGACAAAACTAATTGTGATTTAACGTGAGAGACCACGCAAGCATTGGTTATATAATACTAGGGTGCCCCTGTCACAAATTGTTCTTCTGAACGAAATTGGTTATCAACCTCTTTTTCGCTAAGAAATATCTCATTGTCCTATACAGATGATGTTGGGTTATCTTTCAAACAAACACATTCAAAATGACTGTCTAGCCATTAAGGTGACAGCGGGACGTACCCCGGGGTTCTAAACGGCATCATTGCTATGAACAAACATGGTCATCAAAGGTCTCTTACATTTGAGGACTACGCCGCAGGATGTGGAGTTCTGAACAAAAACTGATAATTTAACATATATCAAAAACTGATAACAGTAACCTCAGTTTGGAAGCAAAGAGGCTATAAGGACGCATGACGTACCGATGAAAATTGTGTAACAGGTAGAGGAAAACAGCCTTACATCGGCCTCAGTCAATAATAAGGTCGTCATTTCAGTTTATAGGGATAAGTGCTAATACAACACGCTGAAAGGATGTTGCATAAAAGCCTAATACATTTTTTTACTACAAAATGCGTTGACAGGCCAGAAAATGTCTTACATATTTCTTCACTTGAATGTTCACAAGACATAAAGAATCCGAAACTACCCCCACTTAGTAGGTTAGACCTTATTAGATATTTATGTCAATAACTGCAAGCAAGGCTCGAAAGACAATGCAATCGTCACCTCAGTGAGATGTGCGGGACTCGAAATTTCTCAAGAAAAAAGAGGATTTCTCAAGAAAAATACTGTGGTCGGAAAGAGAATAGAAAATGGCTGAGAGAGTTCGCTTGAGACGGTAATTGATCAAATTGTAAATTGGATGCCGCATACAAGCACTTTTTCCAAATTACCCGACAAACGCTACTTATAGAATAAAAAATAATTAGGATAGTGCCATGCTGGCAGCAAAACAGGTAAGTGATCCATTCGAATTCTTAACTATGTCATACCTATAGTCATTGTATTTTAAGGCGTGTGTGTGTATGATCACATTGTATGTTGGTTTGTGTGTTTTCAAGCCTAGCAAAACAAATAAAAAGATTAATGAATTTAGTTCGTTATTTTACATTATCGTCTTCGGAAAGGTAGCTATGGATCAATAGTTTCATATGTTATTGTCCATAAATTGGTTTTCGAGACCTAATAAGCTGTCGAACTTTCGCATATTACAGAACGTTGTCTGGTAAAAGAAATAAAGAGATATAATTGTTATGTTCAGGACGTAAAAGCTTTACTAGTTTCAATAAGACGTATTCACTTTTGTTGAATATATCACAAGGTAAAATCTTTTTGTTTAAGACTGTTAAGCATTTAACAATGCAAACAGTTAGCTTGTTTTTGAAATATTTTCAAGTTTACCACATTAGAGGGAGTTGTGTCTGCATAGTGCATAATGTGCTTTACAAGAAGGCCAAAAATACTGAAACTATCATTTGTTTGTATTTCTTCAATGAATTTCTGTTGTTAATCGTGAAATTCTTGCGGGAGGTACATAGACTATCCTAAACGGTTTATGGAACACAAAGCACAGACTACATAGTGTAGCTTCAACTTTGCCGCTCACGTAGTTTCTCTGAAGCGGAAGTTGGGTACCTGGTACTCTGATCCAGGCGATATGAAAGCTTTTGATAAGTTAAAAAATTCGTTGTGTTTGTGAACATAAAAGTATCGACCAATAATAAATGCGTTTCCGGAAATACCTATACTGTTCAATGTACGATTCCAACAGCAAAGTGTGCTAGTGTACCAGCCAATACTGACACGTCTCTGTAAATTCTTCTCACCAAGAGAAAGCAACACGGCTTTTAACATCGAAAGACGAAATAGAAGTCAAAACGATGACTTGAAAAACGCATCCGAACAACCGTAATTGAACCGTAACCGCATTGAAAATCGTCCGAGCGGGTCTGGCAGAGCTACAGAAAAAGTACAAGGAACAAGAAGCCCTTAGAGATCACTCTTGAAAATTGACAGATGAACTACAATATGAAGTCTAACTCGAAGACAAGTATATACTTGTAATGCTATTTGAAGGAAAAAAGACCTGATTTTTTTTTATTTACACTAACAATATAGTGTAAAATAGTGTAAACAGCAAAAAAAAGCATGGCCGTCAGGTTATACGTCTGCTGGTAGCGAAAAGAACTAGCTGGATTGAACGTCAAAAAACTTCGAAGAGCTGCAATTCTGCTTTAGCAACGGTACTACTAATACCGTTATTACTATTCTATAGAACTTCTCTAGCTTCCTTATAAAAAAAACCGAAGCTCCCTCTTGAAGGTCTTGAACATTTAAAAAAAAAAGACTTAAGCTAGATAGCCAACAGAATCGACTGTTATTGAGGTTTCGTCATTAACTGAATCACCGGCACAGCAAATATTCGAAGCTTTATTAAAGTTTCTTTATAAACCTTTTTGACTAACTTGACTTATGTGATAACAATTTGCATAAACAATGGAACGAATAAATTAACTCCCCAAAAAAATATAAACTAGTACACTTTGTAGAGATAATACAGAATATTTCAGCGTAATCTATAATATAACTCCGATAATAATAACATACCATGGCCTCTGGTGCTAACGGAGCTGCCTAGTTGTACCATTATAACAATAAAACATGTACTTGAAGAAAGAAATGCATTTTTTGTTGAACCCGAAAAATGACGTTGAATTCCGTTTATAGCAATCTAACGATTTAGTGGTATTAATTTTGTTTCTAAATTAAAAGCTCTATTGACTGCGGCACTCTGAAAAGCGCAACTCTGTCTTTATGTTACCCTGCAACATACGTTCCACTTCCTTACATGGATTATCCTATCCTGTCGTCACAACTCACTCGCCACATCACCGTTGTTAGTTACCTTATTCAAGTTTTGCCATTGTATATTGTTTTACTACAGTTATTTCATTATGGTGAAACTGACCTTGAATTTCAATATCTCTGGCAAATGCTTTACCTGTCCAAGGAAAAACAATGTCAACCCATAGGCACTCTAAATAATTTTCGAAAAAATACGAATCTCGACCTCAGCGGCAAAAATCGGGATAATCAGTTTTTCTTCTGAAACCAAATGTAACATGTATTATGTAAAAATAAAAAAATTAAACGATATTTTCATTTGAGTATTTAATCAGTTTTCAGTTATTGTTGAAAAAACCAGCTCAAAAAGTACTTTCTTTCTCACTTTAAATTTGCGCAGAGGGCTTTTTTTTATAATTTTTGAAAACAAAATGGATTACTTATTTCTCATCGAACAAAACCTACCAAAAAAAGAGTTTAAATCGTAAGATCTGTGTTTGAGATGCTTGGCAAACTTTCACTTTCAAAATAAAGGATATATAATATAGTTGGATTAGACATTTATTATAATGTCTAATTCAACGTATCTTATTATACATACCCTGAATTTCGTGTATCACTATTAAAACTGTTCACTACTATCAAAATCACTATAGGTTTTTATTAAAAAAAAAACTAATTTCATTTCACAACTAGACCAATTAGCTTAATTGCGATTAGTTCACAATCTAAGAGTACGTTCTCGTTTTTGGTAAGACACCCCGTAAATCTCAGAGGACACGAAAGTAGTAAAAGAGTGCATTCCAAACTTTGATTCAGTCTTTTGTTATTATTTCTCTCATTCACACACCCACAAATAGAGTTCCGGTCAAAGATTGAGTACTGCAGATGGGCCCCTGTACAATCTTCGCAGCCCTTACGATGATTCATAGGTCTGAGACAAAACGCGGTTACATAAATAAGAAATTTCTAAATCAGTTTTGAGCCTATTTGAAATACAAATATCTCACAGCAACTCAATTATTAACTGCGGAGCTTTTACGGAAAATTAGCCATTTAGATTATTGTATTCAACCAAAAATGTGCGACGGGTGAGGTCTTTCTGTTAGTACAGATATTGAAATAATCAGAAAAATGTTATTAGATACGTTTTACAAAGGTGAACGTTCGGTGACTTCTAAATGTCATGTACACGATTCTTACTTGTTCCATTATTTTTAAAATTGCATCCCAAGCAGACTGTATATTCAAGTCTGAGAACAGATTGTCAGCAATGTGTTGACGCATTTGCTGATGGTCATATCTGTTTGACCCGGTACATGTTTCAAGATTTCGAAAATCGGATTTTTGCTATTAAGCATACCCAATTTAAAAACAAACTTAATTTTAATTGAAAAGTAGTCATGTATAAACTTTATGTTTATGTACGTAACCTGATGTCTTTAGGTATGCTTGGGTAATGTTTAACGACAATTTTTTCAAAATGCATTTGCTAGGAGGTTTCATTCTTTGGAAACTTTATATCTGAGTAAGCTAAATTACTAGCGTTACGTAACTTGAATTTTTTTTGGAAACATTTTTTATTTTAGCCCGTCGTCACAATAACAATGTTACGGCGATTTTCTGCGGCGGTAATTAACAAACTCTGAAGAAATTTGAACATCATAGACTATTTTTTAAATCTAGAAAGTTTTAGGAATATTCGATATTTCCTGTATCTTTCCAACACTTACGCACATGCAAAGTTAATAAACTACAGTCCAGGCCTCAAAAATAATATATATATA
>NW_019212912.1:52886-56808 GCF_002532875.2 Varroa jacobsoni | reverse complement strand
TATTGTGTTTTCCTACATTTTTGTTTTATTTACTCACCATAATAATAAATATTGTTTGTATATTCTCGTATAAAATTAATCAACGAAGAAACGACAGCTGTTACCCTTATATAATTACTATACGTTGAGGAGAAGTATTTTTTGGAGTAGGCCGGCCTCTAAGCCCTGGCAGTTTTTTGTAGTATCGACCCCAAACTGCGCATCGTCGTTTTTGGATCACGATTGAACCTTTCATACCTGATTGCTGCAAAAAATGGGTCATTGGACTCTCGCCTATTTTAATTGATGTAATTAGGGCTTAAATTGTAAAAAAATCGTCACACCACATATGAGCAGTATTTAAAAAAACACACCTTGTGGTGGTGATTTGTTGCATCGAGATGCATTACAGCTCCAACTTTTGACGACAAGATCACACTACACTGTTCTGCTGATATGAATATACTGATATGTACATATAAAAGTCGATTTTGTACAAAATCCGGTTTGCTTTTACCACAGATGTACTCGTCTTGAGCATCATTTCATGATCAGGCCCGACTATTAGTAGCCATGTTTCGTTAAACAATCCCGTAGTGTCGTATATTATCCGTTACTTAAAAGAGACGTCCGGATATAACTGAAACTCTATGGCATGTCAAAATCTAGTTGTCTCTTTGAGAGAAAGTAATGCACTTCCAAAGAAAGAAATATTATTACTTAGAAACAGCTTGAACAATTCAGATATCCGTAATTTACAATATCCTTCAATAAAATATTTGTGGCAGTTGCATTTGTTTTATTTACGTTCTCTGCGTGTATAGATCCAAGGTATTATTTTTGAATCTATTTTCAACCATTATAATTTCAACTTTTACTTTCAGGACCTGTATATTTCTTCGAACTCCTGATGTTTCAATGGATTATACCGGATATCAAGAGCTGTCGTCTTTTTAGTATTAAAACAGTCGTTGCCTTTGAAGAAAGGCATGGATCATAGCTATTGCAATGGCTTGCACAGGCAAATCATCAGCAAGATGAATGACTCCTTTTTCGAGCACCGTTATATGGCTTGTGCGGTCTTGTGTATACAGTACAGCGGTCCTGAAGCGTCCCAATATAGAACCTCGGATAATGTGAAAAATAAAACCTATCAGAAACCGGTCTAACAGCTTTCTGAACATAGCAGCCAGGAACCTAAAAAAAAGTGTAACCCTAAAACAACGGGGACAAATTACAGCGACCATATGTAAATGCGCGATTCTTTTCATTTCTCCATGTGTTTGTATGGCCATCAAAATTTACATTAGTTAATTTTATCGTCATCCTTGTCTGAGGTGTGGATTTTTACCTATAGATTACTATCGCTTTCTTTAAAGTAATTGATTTTTGTATATATATATATATATAGGGTATGCCAGAAGCTTATGCATGCGTAATTCGTTTATTTAACGGTATTGCCTCATTTGTCGAGTGCTGAAAACAACTTTGTTCGACGGCATTCTCTGTTAATTATTCATATAGAATCGAAAATTGTGCAAGACGCTTTATAGCTGAGTCGCCGGTAGGGTCTGATTGGTAATGTTTAGAGCTGCACAAACCTCGTTCCAACGTTTTGCAATATGACACGCCATCTGTGCCGACAAAACGATAAAAAGCTAGCAACAACAGTATGAAAAAATGCTCTAAACAATTATTGTAAATGATAAAGATAAAGACAAGAAACAACGCATACAAATATCAAATTCGAACAAAATATTTTAAACACAGGTCAATGTAACTGAGCGGCAATACCCGATTATTGCCTTAACTTAGTCGCCCCCCTTTTCAACTCACACATAGTTAGCGATCAAGGCAGTAGGCCATGTAGGTAAATTAAAACGAACCGATCAATACGGTGCTCGGCCCAACGTTCCGTGCCACTTTATTGTGCACACTACTACATGCACGATCAATTCGCTCTGGTTTTTGTTCTAATCGCATGTTGGGGTTCTTCCGTATATCCTTTCCACATTCTCATAACGCCCACATCGTAAAATAGGACAACAACAGGCATGACAATATAACAGTTAAGCCCTTTTCGCCTCTTTGTCTTCCAATTTCTTGCTTTTTTTTATAGTGTCTCCCTTCTGGTTCTCTTATATTGTACTTCTTCCTCGCACCCCTGTAACTCCCCCTCCTCCCCATATAAACGTTCTCTCATTTACATTAGCTTCAGTTACATTCACATAAAGCCCATCAGTTCTTTGTGTTTGTCAAAAACGATAGATATATTATACCTATAAATACCCGATTCTTCGGACCTGTGTTCTCTGTTCAGCTACATCTGTTATGTTTTTTCTATTGTTATTTATTAATAATGTATTTTTTTTTATTTAAGTTTAGTTCTATTTTTGTGTAAAACCGCCCAGCATTACTATTAACGTTTACCATCAAGGTGGTTTTAATCCTACAACGATTATCATTAATACTATTATCTTTCTCCTTTCTTTGTTACTCTTTTTCTCTATATATCAGTTCTTTCAAGACGATCGTGTAGTCCTAAGCGGTTTTCCTTGGATATAGATCGTAGATTCATCGTTTAGCAATCTTCTTGTCAACCAAAAAACCGCTGGGTGGAAATCGCTCACTGTCAAAACTTCCGTTTCTAGTCGAAACAGCCGAATGCTTTACCTCTAGATTATTATAATGGATTTCCATTTTAGACTTGCACTGCGGCTGGTCCTATTTCAATGGGCGAAATTCAGCAACGGACGACTGGGTTCCTCTAATCGTCTTGATCTATCTTCTCCTAATTTTAACGCTTCTATGGAAGAAACGTGTTTGCATCTTCCGCGTTCCAACAAGTCCACAATAACGTAGACCCTGACTTCAACATAGGCTGACTGAATGTGCGAACTCACGAATGGTCCGCTTGTACGACTCTAGAAGCTCATCAGGCTGGAGGCGTATGCCATTGGCCGAACATTGGGATGCGGCTATTAAGAGAGATAAATAATGCAAGAAGGTCAGTAAACGGTTTGTTTGACTAATACACACTATCCACACTGATTGGGCAAATTATTTATATATCAATATTAATATGCAGTACATTACATAATTTTAACGTTTCGTAGAGCACCAAGCGCTTGGTGGTTTACGGAGAGTTTCATATAGAGAAAGCTATTGGCGTCATAAAGGTAGCAGCATAAAACATACCACTGCTTCGTAAACAGTGTAGTTTGGCGTGAGATCATCACCACGTATAGTGATAAAGGCGCCTTTATTCCCCATCTGGTCACAATAATTAGGGGCCGAGAAGACGGTGATGCATTTGCCGTTGTGAGCCACTTCATATCCTTCCGGTTTCACTTCGTGTGAACGTATCACATATTCAAGACCATTTTCAAATAGGAAGCGGTCAGTAACATCCGGTCCAAATTGTATACCTACACCACGTTTCGAGGGTTGTCGGCCCGGCAGGGGTGTGGGGTCGGACCATAGCAGATCGCACATAATTCCTAGAAATAGAGTGACTTTTCGCTTTTGTAACGTAATCATCTAACGAACTGACACTACGATAGATGCACATTGAGTAAAAAACATATCAATTTTTTATATTTTGCGGTTTATTTTTGTTCATTTTTGTTGTCTCACAAAACGACGGTGTTAAAACACTTCTGCGATATGTTTTGCAGTAATTACGCTCTTGGCACACAAAAAAAAGTTCTGTTACGTCATAGAGCAATTCGACATTACACTTTAATATTTGAATAACAGTAAAGTTTCTAAAGTGTGATTGTGCTAGCTTAACGATTTGCACTTCAGCTACCAAAGTATGCCATATTAGTTTTTTCCTTTCTTACACAAATTAATGCATAAGCTTAGCTTTTCAAACAATACTGCCCAGCCACACTTGCTATGATATCTTTTAGCCCCTAATACCTTGAAGGTTTTATATATA
>NW_019212912.1:39963-52786 GCF_002532875.2 Varroa jacobsoni | reverse complement strand
TATAAGCTAAGTTATCAGTTTACCTTTTTCAATTTAGCTATTTTTATAGTACCAACCCGTTTCTGGAGGTTCACGGAACCTATCTGTTTCGCGAATGTCTTTCAGTGTGACGCCGTTGCTCTGGAAGAGACCGCCATGGGTAACGAACACTTTGTTGTTGATCACATGAGCTAGCGGGATACAGCAAAACACTTCGGTGAACAGCTGCGCCATATGGTCCGTGTATTTCGAACGTACTTCACCCTCAAATCCATACATTTGATTCATCGTATGGCTCTCGTGGTTCCCTCGTGACATATAGAAATGACTTGGATAAAGCAACTTATAGCCAAACAGTGTCAGGATGCACTCGACTGAGAACGAGCCACGATCGACGAAATCGCCGTTGAACAGGTACGGATTGGTCTCAGAGGGTGGACCATTTAACTTGAAAATATTCAGCAGATCATAGAACTGACCATGGATATCGCCGCAGATGGTGAATTTGCTGCCAGCAGGAACTTCAATGTCAACTAATGTCGGCTGTTGTTCAAAGTATTTTTTTATCAGAAGGAGCATTTTGTACGCATACTTTCGATGCAACTTCTTTTGCTTTTCAAGAGTGTCAACTAAGGCGTCCATAAACTCCACTGTGACTTGTCCATCATCTCCGAGGTGTGGACCTACAAGTAAATGGCATAAATTATGTAACAGACGCATGAAAAAACAACAGCATCAATAGCAAAGAAATCCATCTTATATTAACGTGTTGAAATAAATAGAAAAAAAGCTAGCTTTCCTAATTAACGACGATCGAACTAAAATCGGCGCAGTCGCGAATGTATAGTACATGTACTATCGCTGCAAAACTAACTTAAGTGTCCTCAGCGCTGCTTGCACCTGAAATCATGCTAGCATAACAATTAATAATTCGGTTGTTCGATAGATATATTGGTTATCTATCGCATAACTTGATTCCATAGATGTTGTAAAATAGGCACAGCTCCACGCGGACACTTCATGGAAGGACTCAGAACAAACGAACATCAAGGTCGTCCAAGGTACATGACTCGACATCGTTTCACTATTTAAATGAAACGGTGCGGATATCCGGAGAAAACTGAGGAATCGTGATGTGGGTTGTATTAGTTCTGCATTTAAATAAATGGTGCAGTATCCGAAGAAACTGAATGATCGTGATATGGATTCACACTAAAACTCGTCTAGGGAGTATGCTGATGCAGAATCGCTAACGACCCTTACCGTCATAATCATCATCAACGGTCATTGTATTGAGATCGAAGCTGTCTGCAACACTCCTTCTGACCTCTTCTACCCGGATGGCATTTTCGAATGCCAACCGTTGCACGATCTTACGGCATTCGTTGCAGCGTTTCTTTGCATCCAAATCCGACGGACACGCCCCGCACACCTGAAGTGAGACTATCGCCAATATAATAACGATTTCTTCAGCGTTTATTAACAGTCAATCAACTACTAATTTATTTCTATTGATATAATGCTTAGGTAATACATGCGAATGCCAGTCGCTATGTGGGTTACAAATGTATCCCATTCTTTATATGAATATTGATAGATATTAATGAGATCTGTCGGCTAGGTAGCTCGAATAGCTAAACCTCTGCTTGAGAAAGCCGGCCGTCGTTAGTTCAAGCTCCGTCAATGCCATATATGATACGACAAATGTGACTAAATGAAGAAACAACATATGTATCGATATAATAAAACACACGACAAGAGACGACTCTTTTGATCACGGTTGTATACGCAGACCGCGTAGACAATAACGAATATTACGGAGATATGGTATATGTAACTCTAAAGTCTGGACGCAACTTAAACTGTGAGAAGTGAGAATAATTTTAGGAGATTTAATTTGACGCCAAATAACTACAGTTAGCATAGCATATCTTTGATAAACCAAACAGCAAGGTGAGTAACGAAGGTCACTCGACCGGGTATTAGTAATAGCACGAAGAGTCAATGAACGTAGAAGACGAAATATCACTCACAGCTTCGAGGTCTTTTAAAGCCAATTTAAATTTGCCTAATGACATATACGCTAACGCCCTTCGATAATAGCCCTTAACGTAATTCGAATCTATTTGAATGGCTCTATTCGCGTCCTCGAGGGCATAACCGAAGTTTTCTAGCCGAAGGTGAGCGAAGCTCCGATTGCCGAATAGAACCGCTTTAGTAGGATCCAGTTCAATCGCTTGATTGTATAACTCGATTGCGCTCGCAAACTCTTGTTCTGTAACAGAGCACGACGAAAAAACATGAGTGAATCGTTCAATATTATCGATATATTTACAGTTTTGCCATGTACTTCGCCGTGGATGTGTGTGTGTATAATAATAATTCATCATTAACTTAATAAATCATTTTTTGAAGAACTCATTAAGCATACTTAAGAGTTTCGGTACAAGATCCGCATACTCTAATGACACTCATTGGCAACAATTTCTGTAGCTGTGATTCGCGTTCATGATGATGAGGACACGACTTTGGGGAAAGCACGCATATAACAAGCGTTTGTTACGATCTATCAGGATCGCTTCTTACCTTACTACAGACAATCGAAAAACAGAGCAGAAAAGAAACGCATGCTTCAATAATAATTATAAGCTTTCTATATTCATATAAAGTGCGATGGTATCAGAAAACAGTGAAACAATATATGAAAAAAGGTACAAAACGGTCTTCATTTTTCTAAACTATAATCGATATTTCACTTCTTTATTGCTTGGTTATATAATGCTATATTGGTGCACTGGAAAATCAGTTGTACATATTTCATAGGCTGTCATATCCGCAGTTCGGGAAGTAGTTATTTCTCAAGAATCATGTATCGCAATGTTATTGCTGGCGGCTAAACACGATATCGGCAGTCAGTGTTTTCCGCGAACTTCAAACAAGTAAATACGGCAACGGCGATTTCATTTCAGCGCAGCGCAACAGTTCGATGGAACTGTTAGCGACGGCCTCACCACACAGGGCTTTGAGGCCTAAATCACCTGAATGATCACCTAAACTTGACAACATTTATTATCTCATAGTCATGTTATTAAAAAAATGTAAGCAATTCGCTACAAGTTACTGAGGTTTGTAATTACTGTTTTTTTTTTCACGATGGAAGGTCGCATATAACACGAATCATTCTAGTGAATGCATTGAGCTATATTGCAGCTGTTTTCGATGGACTCGTACTTTATAAGACATTTCCGATGAGAGAAAACACCATTGATGACCTAAACGAGAAAACAACGAGTGCTGGGCTAGGAAACGTGTCAAATGTTGAGCAGGCTCTTCAGCTTAGTCGAGACGATTTGACCTCTTCTATAGTACTAATATGAATCGATCGATAAATGTAAATATATTAAAGTAGCACTGCTATGCAAATAAAGATTATAAAGTGAGTGAAACACCAAAGACAACTACTGTACTGCAGTTGCAAACGCCTCTTGCGTAGTGTTTCCGCATATGACGAAAAATAGCACAATGGTGTAATGAGTCATTTAATCTAACCACTGATTTGACTTACTTTTGAAATGTTCATTTGCTTCCTCCTTAAGACGCAATGCTCTCTGCTCTTTCTCGGCTTCATCCATCTTTTATCCCGCACAGTTCTGTTGTTATCTGCGTTACCGGGATGAACCTGTCGAGCTTACGATAACGCCACACTGAGATCGCGAACTTCTGACAGATTATACGTGCGGGCAGCAGGCGGATTTCGATAGATGTGTACTACTTGTGACAAGGAAAATAAAGAATGGCGCATAATAATGGCAAAAGTAAAAAAAAAAATAGGTAATCCTGTGAGCAAGCCAAATGAGTTCTACCTAAACAACACGGGTAATAATAGCCGCAGGGCCACATTCACCAGGAATACCACGCAAGGTTCATCAGAAATCACTATAACACCAGCAAAAAGGACTATGCAGGGTATTCTGGCTATACTGATGTCGGACTTACTGAGAAAGAAAAATTTCACAAACAACAAATTGTAAGAATCACTTCACGTCGCCTAGCTCGTAGAATCAACTGTGCGCTCGAGCCACATGTGCTGAGGGATGTCTTTATCTACTTCTTAGCATTTATGTACCGCGACACCAACAACTTCAACGATCTCGACACGTTTATCGTTTCTTGCAGCAGCGAACCCTTAACGCGATCTCACGGTCACCCTAATAAGAAGTTGATTAGAATTTTACTTTAAAAATACCTTTGCACCGCTTGCAGCTGCTAGCCCGGCTCGATCTTCCTTATCTCCCTACCTTTAAATTGTCCCTAAAATCCGCCACCCCCCACTATGACTAAGCTACACAACACAACAAATGTACGAACAAGTGCGAGATGTTGCGGTAATTGGATAAGCTGGCGCGTGCGTTTTCGTAGCAACGGCTATAGCAGGAACATTGACAATCGTCTGTTCTTTTTTGATCGGCGCCAGACAGCTAGAGGCGGCTGCAGCGCCAATCGAGCCACTTACTTAAACCGGGACGTACACAAACGGTCACTGAGAGGTACGCAGAAAAACTTACGTCCCGTCGGTCGGACAACTGTCGCAGCTGTCGTTGACCCTATAATTCCTACGAATTCACATAAGCTGTTGCTAGCATGTATCTGTAGCTGATGCTATTCTTGGTATTGCTTGCTTTTCACAGTTGAATGGTTCCCGTTTTTCTCCCTATATTGCCTTCTTCTGTAACCTAGTTTTCCGGAGGTTCCCTCGAGTTGCAAAGTCGTTCGCCGTATTCAGCGAGTAGGCTCACGAGAACAGTGGGGATTTCACGCGCCCCTTAAAAACCTCAGCCACTCTCTAGCGGTGTGAAACAGCGGCTTTTGCGATGGTCGGTTAAGGATCCGCAATAGTAATAGTTGTAGCAGCAGCAGCAGTAGAAGTAGATATTCTAGAAGTAGGCAGCTCGACGAAATCGAGACTGATACACATAAGTACACGCACACACAGGGGCACTGGACAGCATAAAGAGATAGACGAACCGGACAGTGGGCCAGTTAACAATACTAGAAATACTGATCGGTCACTCACTCAGACAGCCATTCAGCCAAAGGCGTACAGATAAACGAACAAATTAGTCAGTGACTGCGACGGCAAGCGGCTTAACGAACTCAAAACACAACGCGGTCAATCAACAACTGCACGACCAACTGGATCATGGAGTGTTAAACAAGCCGCTCTCTCCACGGCTAAGATCACATGGGAGAGGCTGGGTTGTTGTTGAGAGTGCCTTTGCAACCGGCGGCTTCTGCTGCTGGGGCTGTAGCTGTTCCTAAGAAACTGGCTGCTACGGGTTGCTGCTGCCGCTGCTGCCGCGCCCTGTCCTGTGTTCCATTCGATTTTGTAGCGGTAGCAGCGGTAATTCGAAGCGAGCTGCATTAGCAGTCGTACGACACCTCGACCAGCGATATCTCCAGCAGGAAGATAGCAGATGTCAGCATTATAGAACACGACGATGAGAGCAACTGATACGGCGTCTGCTAACTAGACAACAACAGCAGCAACAATAACAACAACAACAACGAGAGCCAATCGAGAGGGAAACACGATGTGAGGACACGATGCGCGCCGCGTGAGATGACTTAGCCAGCTGGCGCCACCCGCTCTGGTTAAATGCAGTGTAAGTAGACAGCGAAAGTTTCGTCTGCTGCTTGGTTAAGCTCGGGCATTCTGCTAGAAATTGTGCTTCGCGGCAAATCCGGTCGAGTGATTCAGCACTATAAAATGTCGATTTTTAGTAAAACTGCGATAGAACAGCTAAATTTGCTATATGGTGATTAAATGTTAAAAATAAGGGAGAGTACTCAAACCCGTCATATACTACATTAGCTGTGTCGGTGAAGCAAGTACGTATGATATAGCAATTAAGGACCCGCTGCCGGGATGTCGAGAATGTTTGACATTTGTATGATGCTTTAATTTCGTGAATATAGCTTTTGTCGCGTAAACACAAATGTACATTCTGAATAAGTTATTCAATATGCTTTCTACCATGAGTAGTGCGATATCTTCCTTTTTTTCCGATAATTTGGGAAGTGTACTTAGAGTGAAATTAGAAATACGTATATAGATGTCCCAGGTAAGGAGCCGAGTAAATAGAACAAAAAAGTAAGGCTTTTTCAGAATCGCAGGCTTTTTCCTAATATTTAGCTTATATAAGATGGTCAGCCCCCTTTCTTTCGAAGCACAACGGCTATAAAATGCGGAATCATGTTATATATTTTATTAAAGTGGAAAGATTTGTTTGGAGTTCGACATTACTCTTCTTCTGGCATCCTCAAACAGACACGGAGCGTAACAAATTCACTAGCCGCAAGAAACGATTAGCCGAACTGTTTCGAAAATAGTAGGTGAACGTATTATGCAAGCTCTATGAATGATTGCATGCTGTTTATTTGCATAGAATGGTCATACTGTAGTTGATTTGGGCCTCTTTCATTGTCCAAAAAGGTTTAAACCTTTTGCTAAGGATAAACTGTAGTCGTACTTTCAAAATACTTGTTGCTTCATTGCCATTTTTTATTAGGGATTTCTCAGCCAGTAACCGTATGACTAACAGAACAATAAGATTATCGTAACAATTTTTTTGTTAACTTTAGCTAACATCCGTTAGCTCACAAATTCCAGTATTTTATTAAACAGCATATAGCATTTTTGGACAAATGCCTTGATGATTTTCAACGCAGATATGAACAAACCTATACAAATCGTAAAATGTAAGTAAAATGCAATTCACTAGAGCTAGATTCTTGTTGAACAATTGGTTTCAAAGATTTCCTCTTAACTCTGCTAAAGCTTGTCGACTTTAGTTTCTCCTATGTATTTTTTTCGAAAATTTCCTATTGAATTAAAGACAAACTCTTCGCGATCAGTTAATATCACTGTGATCATTTATTTATTACTATTACACCGTGAATTGGTGTATTAATATTACCCACTATGCTAATAACCTTAGCTATTCTTTTCCCTTAGATACGAATGTTCGCGCATCAACTAACGAATTTCTCTCAGGAACGGGAACTTCTTAAATGTGTTCACGCACGTTTATAATATAGATGATACCGGTAATTTCGCCCCCCACTTATAATATGCTTTTATGAAAACGGAACAGGGTAGCGTAACTAACGCGATTCGCTAACCGAGTGATCATGAATTTCTATCTGCCGTTGTCGTTTACCTTGAGACGAAAATGTATCTTATGAGAGCTGATTTGGTACTTTCATAGTTATATGGGTTATACGTGTTTCTACAAGTACGGGTCTATTAATTATATTGCAGAATTATCTTAATCTTTAACATTTATCAAATGTACCTGATAAGTATGGCGCGAAATTTTTTTGTTGTTTTATACCATCTTAGGGTTATATAACTTCATATGATTCACCCATAACGGATCAATATGATCTGTTTGAAAATATCTAGGACAGATAACAATAAGCCAAGTTAATAACTAGCGGTTTGTGAAGTTGTCCTGAGTATTTTTAGTGTGTCAAGTTTTCTTTGCAGATACGACTATAGAATACTAATTGGTTCATGTCGTGTAAAAATGAACAATTTGATTCTTATGATAATAAACGTAATATCAAATGGTATCAAGTGGTGAATGTAAGTTCACAAAAACAGATCATGCGCGAAAAAATAGTTACTGAAAAATTGGATGAACCTTTTACTATAACAAACTAGTAGAAGTTCCTGAAATTTAAGTCTACTTTTATTCGCATGCAACCGTCAGAGAAAGCTTACATTGTCTCCCTTGAGAGTCAAGCGGCCTTATAAAACTATGCCAAAGTGTAACTTAAAGCTTAAATTATATTGACTGAAAACAAGTTCATCAGGTGCACAAAAACTTCCTGTGGACAATGTTCAAGCAGAAATATCGAAGATACCATGCATTTTTGTAGGCTTCTGGTTTACTTCAATGGCAGATGGCGGCATCTAAACTATATGTTCGGTGGCTACTAGGACGTAACTTAAATGGTTAGCTTAGCTAGACGGTACAGCTGTGATCAAGATTTTTTTATAATTGAATGAAACACGTTTTGTGACTGATGAAAATAATTCATTGGTTAGTTATTATCTTATGTAGTGTATGGGAGTGGTGCCTTTTATAGTAATTAGACGAAACTGTTTAATTAATAACAACAAAAAATTAGATACTGCTAGTTAATTTTCTTCGTAGGTACCGTGATCAGTGCAGGAAACTTGTGAGTCGGTACTTTTTCCCGGCATTATCAGTAGTTTCCATTAGGTACCATAGAAACAAAAGCCGTGATATCTCCTTAGCTAATAGCTGACCATTTGTTTGTACGTTAATCCTTTTTATCGCTACATTTATATAGAGCAACTCGAGAGTATTTGACCTTATGCAACGATGGTGAACAACTAGCCATCGGGATGCATTAATTATGCTTGTAGTACAGTGACATATGAAAGGAGGCTTCCGTTCAATAATAGTTATGTATATTCCGTTCAAGGATGGCCGAGCCTTGAGCCTTCCTGTATCGCCGACGTCGAAGGCCGTAATCTCGCGACAACAGAGGAGCAACAACGTGTGAGCAAGAAGTTCTCTGAAATCGATGCATAATTATCAATCTGAGCTGTTAAAACAATTGCTCGATGATAATCTACTGTTAGTATAGCGGGACACGCAATAAGCAAACCTATAACAATAATAACATATGCCTCACAAACAAAAGCATTGACGATTCCTATGTTATTTATGCCAGCGAAAAATATATGGTTGCATAAACTGGAGCGATTTATATATGCACAATATACGTGACGTTTTAATGTACGTTAGATCACAGATGTGTACCTTAGAAGCTGCCGCGTGAAGAACTCCATATCCTCTGGAGGACGTTACGATGGGCGGATGATGGACCGCTTCAATCGCTGGGTGAGTCGTAACGATCGGTGGAGGGGCGGCGACACGCGGCGCCCCTGCGACCTGAAATCGCATGTTTAAGATATATATATATATATAACTTCGATGGAAAATTAAGTGGAACTTAAATTTGCTCATAGTTGACGGTGTCATTAACTATGCGAACCTTTTTTTGGAAAATAGGGATAACACAAAAGGAAGTCACAGTTTTAAGCTCAAACTCTATCACATACAAAGATCGGGCAGGCAAATCGAGAAGCAACGAAACGCGATGTTTATGTTCGCAGTGTTCAGTTTATGTTAATTCTTCATTCTCTGGATGAATCAGATTAGTGGGCCTAATGGCCGTTGAGAATCGAGACCGGTTTCATTGAAAGTCAATTTACTTTGAAATTATCGCTAGAGGTAAAACCGCCTCTTAAAAATAATGGCTAAGAAAACACTTGTAACGAAGTTATTAATTGACGAATAAATTGATACGTTTAAACCTCCATGTTACTGTAATGCATACCTTGGAAAATAAGGATAAAATAAAAATAAATTCTCAAGTAGTTTGATGGATGGTAGGACAACCGCATGCCCTAATTGCTTGTGATCGTGACAAACAGTACTTACCTGCAATAACAACCTACTAGGTATTAATTATAAACACCTAGTTCCGAAAAGGTGCGTGCTTCACTTCACTTCACTTTTAACCTGTTCGAGCGCACCCAGCTCATAAAAACAAGGTTACGGGGTCTTTTCACTGCATGTATACACAATAATCAATATACGAAAGCCTATCTATTTCTGGTGACAGGATATTCTGCACCCCATTAACCAAAGACTACGCGTCTGTCACTTGTATCATTTGCCACAGTCTTCCATCGTCATATGGGATACAATGATGTACGATTCGGGACCGCCTTCGAGCGTTTCGTGTAATACATGTCGTACAAGCTCTGATACCCTGCTGAAGTAAATGGGCCGACAAAGCGGAGTTCCTCTTGGCCTTGTCTTTCTTACGCCTACTTAACAGACGTCGTATATTTAATGCTGTGCTAAGCTAGCTGGTAAAATGTACGTATCACAGAAGATTGACAGCTTTTACAGTAAAAATAACGACTGCAAAAAACAGACACGAAAATCGGATGTGCATCACGTGCACACACGTATACACAACGGATAGCATGTGTCAGATCACGATCGACCAGAGCTGACTTGGTGGGGGTACAAACACCAGTCGGGACGCGTACATCGGAAGGAAACACAGGGTGAGTCATGTGTGTGTGTTCGTAATCAAAATTCACTCTTTATGCGTGGCCGTAAAAGCGTTATACCTATCCCCTAACTGTGTCCCTAATACACTTAAACTCACGAAAGAGATCTAGATTTGAAGATACGCTTCGTTTGAGAGAGAAAATCAATTTTCTGAAACAACGCCTTATGGCTGCACTGGACATAAAAACGCCGCGCATTTGTCTAATCTATTATGGGTGTTGGGTGTAATCAATGCACATTATGAAGGTCTTAGATCGTTAGAAACCCACAGCCGATAATTCGAAAATAGCGATTGTTAAAGCGAAGCGTTGATCGAAATATATAGGCATTGTTAAAATGTCTGCAGCACATATATAAACAATCATTTTTTTACACACATCAACTTTTCCATACAAATTTCTCCGTAACTGGCAATTTTCGGCCGAAACGTAGCTCTAAAAGGACGATCCCGTTGATAAGTGGAGATTATGAATGTATTTACGTTACCTTTGGAAGTTCGATGGGTGTCTTTACCACGGCCGACTGTATGTGAAGTGGTTCATATGCCGCGAGAACAGGAGCGGCACTTTCCGTCGCGATCAGCGGAGCTAAAATATTTAGATAATATCAGCAGAGTAGTTTGCCTAATTATATTGTAGCACAGGGCACGACCTAAGAGATATTTAACAAAGCATCATTCACCGCGATGGCTACAACGCGAAAATCTGAATATCCGAGTTTTAAATTTAAGCCACTTCACGTGTGCCTTAGTCCAGTAGGCAAGCACGTACGTGCAACACGTTGCTTAACGGCAGTACCAAACGTTGAAGTCAAAACATGTATGTCGAATATTATTGTATGTTAACAGCTGCTTTTACCATAGTCAATTTCATGTTGGGTTAGTGGTCGTCTTCGGCGACTGCTAGCGGTCAGCGAAGCAGGGGCAAATCTATGCGAATGAGCGGAGCCTTCGTCCGAGTATGGTGAGGCGATTACCGCTGTCCCCGTGGCGGAACCGGCCGTTCCTGGCTCGTTGGTCCGCACAACGACGCGGAAACCTGCGGAAATAGGCACAATATGATACACTTAGAAACGACACACGTCCTTAATGTGCAAACTTTGCCTTTTCGCAAATCTGCTGATCGAAGCCGCTTTATTAAATAAACTTCTGAAATTATCGTTATTATTATGTAATCGAAAAATTGAGCAAATCCAATCTGTTTAACAAACAAACCGTGTTTGTCCGCAATATATTCCACGTATCTTTTACGTCCATCCGCCTCAGTAATCGTATAACCCCCTCGTTTATTGCCAAAAGCATCTCCAATCTAAAAGAGAAACAAAATTGTGGGAATTTTCAGTCGGGAGAAGTTATTCTAGACGTACACTGCCTGAAGTACAATCAGCTTATTACATTAACATCTATATAACAAAGACTAGTACGTCTCTTTTTTCTTTTTGTTAGAAGTATTAAATACATTTTGAAAAATTTCGTCCAGTTTGCAACTCTCAGAATTTGTCAGGATATCATCACAAACATAATATTGTGTGACATTAACTATCTATGTGTGACCTGAAAATATGCCGAATGATTCTGTAATTGTTTACCGCTCTATTAACTAATGCTGCAAGTGTAGTTATAGCTAAGACATCCAAATCCTAAAGGATCTCATTTAGGATATAACCCCTACATTATAAACACTTCTGCAGAAATTGGTCTTCCTTGGAAGTGTTACTATCGGCAAATGTTGAGGATCTGTTTCCCATATTATCGGTCTGTTTTTCTAAGGACCGATATGTATTAAATAATTCTGCTAAATTGTCAATCGAGTTATTTAAACTATAATGTACTCCTTCCACATGCGTGAATCTGAAAAAAGCAACAAACTTCACGAGTCCCCCAACTGTTCCAGTGGCATAGACTAGCATCCGAAATAATTCGGGGTCGATACCGCTGTCGTAACGACTGATTGCATCTGTGGTGGCTGTGAGGACCAGGATTCTGTGACGATTTCGATTCAATTTAATATGAAGCTGTGAATCATATCTGTGGTACGCCGGACCTTGATTGCAATATGAATGACAAGTGGTGGATTGAGGTTTATGTAAAGCGAACTGGCATCATCACGAATGCTGTCAAGCTTCAGCAAGCTGATAGCCAGATGCTTTTAAAAATTTAATAAAAGAAGAGATTAATAAATTTCAGCTGTTCTTTCGCTGAATTTAGCCATCCAAATGTGTCTATCATGGCAGAGATAGCAAAAATCACAGATTGAATCTGGCTTAAGAAAAATTAAATGTGATATTCACACATATAATGCGGATTCGCATACGGATCCAAGGGTGCAAATAAGACATTATGTCATCGGATTATTCTATACAGAACAAGTGATTTATATGGATTATGGCTAGCTAGCCAGATGTTTATATTTTGCGCCCCACGACGGTTTCTTTGGCCCTAACGAAGTACGCGTTAGGATATCCGAACTATAAACTATGGAACTATAAAAATGGAATATTGGATTAATAGTAACAGCTTCGCAAGATTTATAATGTGCATCAGATAAACCAGCTATTTAACAATGTCACTTCGTTTAAAAATTTACATGCTTATATATATATATATATATATATATAGCACAAAATGTAAGCATCTGGCTAGCTAGCTATATATTAAC
>NW_019212912.1:0-39863 GCF_002532875.2 Varroa jacobsoni | reverse complement strand
ATATAATTTTATAGCAGATTAGCCTAAAACATAATTAAATTATGTTTTATCCTAAAACATAATGGAACGGTTAACGAAGTGGAACGTAATTAAAACTGAAATCAAAAAGCGGCGTTTTTGGCAAACATAGGCCACGCTGGAGCTATGGATTAAGTAACTGAACACTAGATGCGCCTGTTACGTTACTAAAAGGACAGAAAAGAAAAACGTAAAGGAACCTTACAAAATCAGTGAAATCAATGAAATGATCAGTGAAATCAAAATAATTCCGATTTTCTGTTTCAAACTTACATAGAAACAAATATAGGTAGAACACACAAAACGCTCAATAACAATAACATGTTTTATAACAGAAAAAAGAACGATTCTCGTGCTGCGTAACGCTGTGCGTGATTTCAATAATCAGAACCAGCCAGTGATTAAGTGTCAATACTCTGCTCAGGGCGCGTTTTTTTTTTCTAACTGCTTTACATCCGCACCGGCAGATGGTGGAAATTGTTGTTTAATCAAACAAAAACAGGTTAGTTCTAGCAATTGTTTACATATGTACGTCAACAGCCACCGTGTGAAAAGCATTTCCCTATCTTTTTGTCCCTATTTTGGTTAAAGTTTCCTACCTTTTTTCTGTACCTGTATTTTAGAATTAGTCGTACTTCGTTATTCGTCTGGTTAGAAAGCGCCAGATCTCTGTGTCATATTTATGTATTTTTAGAATATTTATATTGATACTGGAAGGTTAATCAATTCCGTTATCATTATAATCATATTTTATTGTAACAATTATTGACATGTATCCTATATGGCTTCACTTGCATTATAGGATGCTTCAATAATGTGAACTTATGGCGGGACGATGGCTTGGGGTACGTGTAGCATCCTTTTTGAGTATGATTAAATGTAAATTCATCCGTCCTAAACCAATTTGCTTTTTAACATCTAATGGCAGTTATTGATCATAATTGTTACCTTCTTGTGTACAAGCAGGAGGTTGATCGACTGTAGGGAAAAGACTCATGTCACCCTCAGCCAATGCGGATCGCTGAAGGTTGAGCTTTTGGTTGACCAAATAGCCATTTTCACCCAGTTATCGTTCGTAGGCCGAAACTTCAACGTGTACCTCGTTTCTAAAGATCGACTAATTATAGTATTACAAAAAGAGGAGAATCTCGACTTTACCTGAGTTGATGCTCCTTATCAGCCACGTGGTGGACCCACAGCGACCTAATTCTTCCTTGGAAACCACAGGTATTCTTCGCGACTTTACGATGCTCTATTACCATAGCAGATTATGTTTTTTAATTATATCTATTTGCACTGCCTACACACGTTATACCTGCTTGCCACAGCACAGACACCTCGCGATGACCTGTCAATATCGCTTACCTCCCAGCGGCCATTTGATGAACCCCACGGGTCAGCGATGTTGTAACTGAACACATAGTTTCCATGGTCCTGGAAAATTGACAGTACAAGATGAAAAAAAAAAGGAAAACATCGACGATTAATTACGCTGTCAACGATAGCAATAACGATAATACAGGTATCAATAAATATGTAACTGATTCGCATTTAACATCTTCCTAAATAAAACAACCGACGCGAGAGAAGCTCCATACTCGTTGAATACTGGACGTTTGAAGCTTTCCGGTCGGACGACAGGTTGGATGATGCTGTGTACTCTTTCTTCGATATGTTATTTTAGAGTCGATACGTTTTCACTTCTATTTGGTCAGACGTAAAATGCTGCGGTGTTAGATTGAAAAAGGGACTCATTCTAGTCCATTAGAGGACGTCTTTCAGAAAGATGAGTTGACATTAGCTAGCGGGAATATTTGGCGGTATCGCTATTGTATGGTTACTGCTTACTAGAAAAAGAGAAACAAAAAGAGTTAATTCAGCCGTTGACAGTTCTATTTTTGGCAGATAATAAATATTTTATTTAAAATGAACACCAATACCAGTCTATTGTGGTCAATAAATATCACTAATGAAAACTATCATGTTCTAAAGGGTTGTGAAAATGCCCATATGTATAGAATAACTGTGTTCCCTCTCCATGTAATTTATAGAGGTACCTGCAGCAGTTCAAAGTCTGTAAACCAGAGTAACTTATTTTATTTACATGTAAATTGTTTGATTTAAGGCTATTACATTAGATAGTGAATGGTTACATCATCGCCGGTCGTCATCATGTTCTGCTTTCAATAGTTGTTCCAAAATCGCATAGGTCTTCCTGCGTATCCCTTTCTACGATCGGGTAAGGCCAGTTGTAAGGAAAATCCTTTGTAATGCTCTCGACGCCATCAAGAATCACTGCTTAGTTACATGCAGGAGTCTTTACGCTTCACCTTCAGAATTGTATTGTTTGTTGTTATTCCACGTTGTATTTTCTATTGAGGCCCTGGCTGGCAGGACCTTTCCATTTAGTCGTCTTGCGTAAACGAGCGATTTCTAAAAAAAGCTCCAGCTACTGCTCCTTGATTTGACTATGCGTACGGCCTGCTTTGTGTGAATCATTTTTGAACCACGCCTTGTCCACCGTTTGGCCCCTAACGACAGGTTTCCTTCTTTCCTATCAGCGGGAGCCAGCTGTCTATATACATATATAACTACTGCTAGTTCTGTTTTCGATAAAGGTTTGTGATGTCTCTCACGCGATTTGACGATGGTAACAGCATCAACGAAAGAATGACTCAACACCTGCGATACGAGCGTTTGATGATCGTAACGGCTGCGACGCTAACGTTAATATCAACGTCAATGTTGTAGTACTTCGTAAATTTGCGCTCCTGCAAGCTTGCCATAACGTTGTCGGCAAATACATATAAACGTAGACAGTAACAACGGCCAAGTTAACAGTTATAGCGTTGTCCACTCTTTCTGTGCGAGCTTCTGTTCTGTGTGTGCTTGTGTTGGTGTATTCGCGCGCGCGTGCGTGTATGGGCATGCGCGAATAACGAATTCACTCCACCCCACCCCACCCCACTTTCTATCCCCTAGATAGGTTCGCTTACCCCGGGGTCTTTCCCTCTCGGTCACATTCCTTTCTGTACCTTTTTTGTTTTGCTCATACAGACACGCACGCACTACCGCATGTGCGCGCGTGCCATGAATGGGGTAGCTTTAAGTCGAGCAGCCAAAACGAGTCGTGTTCAGAGCTAGCACGGTCGACGTTACTCTAACAAGCTGCAACTGCTTCTGCAGACACGACCACAGCCGCTGCGGCCGGCGTCAACAGGAGAGTCATTGCTATTTATTCCGCACCATTTCTGTAACGACCCCGCCCGTAATCGATCGCAGCCGCTTCTTCTGCGTTCGTTGTTTTTTTCTGATATACTCCTCCGCGATCGAAGGCGCAGCCGCAGCGGCGGCACTTCGTTGACGTTCGCTGGTATCCGTGGCGTGGTTCATTGCCACGCAACTCGCAGTCACTGAGAACTATGGAAGCAGCGGTAGTATCGAAACTTTGGAAGAAAATGGCGACGAGACGATAGGAACAACACCACAAACGATATTGACAACAATAACAGTTTGCCACGGTGGGCAAAGACGAAACGGAGAATGGCAATGGTCACTAAGGTATAGGAGTTATATAGAATGTGGAGCAGATGCGAAACAACCTACGTTAGTGATCGGTCGCGTTATTCCCAACATACGCCGTTCCTTATGCCATAGTTCACAAATGTCCCATGGGCATCTGCCCGATGTAAGTGTATTCTTATAGTATTCGTAGCGGTCTTTTGACAGCTGATGAGCAACGTAATTATGTTAGAACAGAGACATTCGCTATGAGCCAAGCGCGATGGTCATTATATGAGACAAACTAGTAGAATCAATAGTAATGCATATACCAATAATAATAAAAATAATAGCTGCTGAGCGTTCGGCAGCCGATTGGCGATTTTGTCACAGTGATACCGCTACTTTAGTGGTCGGCTACAGTCAAGGGTTGGCTTGACGATTTTTCAATCCTGTATACGGATCGCGTACATGTGTAAATTTCAAGGAAGTCATTTTTTTTCTATGAATGGTCGCCAGCAAACGAGAAAAAATTCTGCATTGCAGAAGGACGCTATAACGATTAGCTACAGTTAATAGAAAGCTGGAGTGATTAAGATAGGGGAATATAGTTTTCTCTTGTTATCTTTCTTTCTGTCCCTTTCGATGATTCCTGTGCTGATTGAAAAATGTTTGTCCTAATAGACAAAAAGACCTTTTGATACGCTTTACTATAACGAGTTTTATCGTTAATGGAAATATTACAAGCGGGACGTTCAAACTGTATACAGGTTGTGCCAAAAAAGCCATATGTTAAAAAGGAAATCGAAGGTTAGGTGGTAGTAAATCAAAGGAAAAGGCGAGTACTCTCAGTATTAAGTACTCTATGTAAGCCATTTTATACTGTGTAATGGATAGATACCTATTGATGGATGCTGTCTGTCAAATTTTTTTGATTTGACCTCCAATTTCAGCTATACGAAACAACGTTTGAAAATCCCTATTGAATATGTCAAGCTATTTCTATTCACTCGACTTATAGCGTCACAACGTCGTCATGTCGGCTGAAAATTACAGGATTGTCCGAACAATGGGTCTATAGCTATATCTTTAATTAAATCTGTAAAAAGAGAATAAACGGTAATTTATAAGGGTTTGATAAGATTTATCCACTATAGCAAAATATATTCAGATCATGTCGGCTGCACTGACATCTTGAGATCGATGTTGGACGCTGGTACTCCCTAGACGATCTCCCTGCACTCGAGCCACTACGATCACAACAAGTAAGACAGTTACTTCGCTTAATAATTCCTGCAATCACAAAATATAATATCGAGTTAATTCTAACAATCATTAATTGGACAGATAGGCTACAATGGATGCGGAGAGATTTCGACTGCTTTGATGCGATGCAATAAAGCCTACGTAGGACAGTGCCTTCTTCCAAGGCACTTTCGGAACACGGCCGTATTCTATAATCTCTGATTATGCATATAGTTTGGTTCATGACGAACATTACGTAGGTACACAGGGTAGCCTCTACGTGCTTCCCTAGTCACAAGTCCTAAGTCACAAAGGACAGCTGGTGGAATTAAGCTATAGTTAAACCGACCCAGAACCTGCATGCAGGAATCGATATCAGATGATACTTGGATAATACGCAGTAAGTGGCTATAATCTCAAAGACATAGACGGATCGAACGACCTGTTCGTAGAGATGTCATTTTACCAATTTTTAGCGCGATTTACCAATCTTATTAGTACCAACTATTATTGTTATAGGTCAGAGCATAATCGGTTGTCACGCAAACATCTGCCAAACATAATACAATAGCTTAAAAGATGCTTTATTAGTCGGTATGCTCCTTATCTTATTAATACATATAGCCAAACTTGCAGTTAGAAACGAATAATCGTTAACTTGCCAAGAGATCACTCGTTAGCTAAAACGCGAATGCCCTGCTTTAGAAGCGTGTAATTGATTGCAGTTGTGTCAAAAGCCTGGTGTAAAAGTTTACAAGCCACTCCGAAGACTTCTGATATTCCACACGAGGGTCAGCAATTTTCTAGGGATCGACTGCCAATTTTAGAGGTTTGCAAAGCGTCTGCAACTTCAGCAGAAGTTCAGATGCGACTGTCTAACGTCTAGGCGAAGTATCATAAACCATTAGGTTAACCTAAAACAATTATGCTGGAAATTCATTCACATTTCGGCCACGCTGTCGCAGTTACCATAATACATTGTTTAATATTTTTTTTTTAGCGTTGTTAAAGCTTAATAATTGATGGTTTTTAAAACTTGCGTTATTGATATTCCCCGGTTTATCCAGGAAATTATCTAGCTAGCTATAGTCAACCATAAGGACAACAAACAATATCTACGGTCTATTCGAAGCTATCAGCTTTGTCTCACATATGCGACTATTTGAATGAAGCCGAGAAGCATATATTAAATTTTAGCAAGGATTTACAAGAAACTCCGTAGTTTTGTTGTCTCAACATCGCAATAATCCGATCAGTCTAGTCTGGCTACCGAATCGTGCTTGTCCTAGCACGCAAGGTATAAGTCACCTTTCCACAAACTTGTATTATTAAGGTGTTGGAAGTTAGCCAACAAACTAGAAAGCCTTAATGGTGCAGAAGAAGCATTGCCTGGACTAACCACACCGTGACCATCGATTCGAGTGGTATTTGTAGCAAACGTGATTCATCTCATCCCACACTATTAGAATTACATGGCCCAGCAACAGTCCGCCACTCTGTCTCATCTTCGATAGATACAAGCAAAAACGCTCAGAAATAGCAGCAACGGTTATCTTTGAACTTGAAATTATGCGTTAGAGGTAGCTCGCTTGAAGCGTAACGATAGATTGAGAATTTCGGGTACGATTCGATGTACCAGTCATCTTTGCTCAGTCAGGAGTTGCCACACCTGCTAGGGTTACGGTTCGTCCTGCCCAGGAATCGTTAGCGGACGCCAATTTTGAGGCCGTTATTATTGAATTATCAAAGCCATTTGTCCAAAATGTAAAGAGTAGACCGTTTGAAACCTGTCACGCAGCGCACATCGTTAATGACATATTTATGTAAAATTCAAATGATTTCAGAAATAGATTTTTATAAGTTCTGCTGAAGTATTAACAGTGACTGTTATAAAAATTTTCGAGGCTTTGCTCTTTTTCCAAGGCTTGGCAGAATTGTTCATTGTCGCCTCTGTGTTTCCTCTGAACTATCTTATAATTATTGTTGTACCACTCGTTCTCCAATCAAGTTCTGATATAAATGGTATTTTATACGTTCATATTATGACACAAGTCCGAGTATGTTTCTGGCTTATTTTATTCTGGCAAACCACACAACTAATCCCATCATTACCAAAATCGCATTAGCGAAAAGTATTAAACACGAAGCGTTGGACAAAGGAAAGACGCGAATACTAAAGGCTGTCTCTAGTTCAAGTATTTCTGATGTGTGAATCTGCAGTAATCAACTTCCTTCTTAAAGGATAAGAAGACCAGTATGATCAGTTTAGGCCTTTTTCAAGATGAGGTCAGTTATAATGGAAAATTTCCCGTACGTTGTAATCCAGGTCGGCCTATGTCCGCCTAATTCGTTAAACATATTCACTGAATGTTTCGCTACATGAAGATCTAGTTTGGCATATTATATTGTCGCTATCTATCGCAACATGGCATGATAAAAACGGCGCTAAGGTTTCCACATTGTTAATAAAACATAGTAAATATCTGATCAGCGTCTCATGTAATTGACATCGTGCCTAATGCGGAACTATGTGATTTCATTTTTTATTTCAACCATATATACAAGGAGTGTGGGCAAACTTATTGAATTGTAAATCATGCAATAAGCTCCATTTACATAAAGTCAACATTAAAGATTCGACATTTCTCTAACGAGCAATAACGCAGCTAACTTCAGGTAACCCAAACTCTCGATCACGCATCGATTAAAACGTTTAAAGCTAAAACGACACTAGCCATCTTCTGTAAGATATTTCTATTGATTTGAAGATTTGCGTTTCACTAGCGATTTGTCATGTTAACCCATGAAATCGTTTCACAATCATAAGTTGAGCTATCAACTGACATTTTGAATCGGCCGCGCTTTTTGCACGCTGTTTTAGCCGCAAATCAAGCTCCGCTCTGTACGTATTCATGCGACGAATGTCACGAAACGTCGCTACTTCTTATGATAGCCTAACATACAGGCCCGGACAGATACAGGCCAGTACACTTGTGCTCCTATGTTGATAAGTTTGTTAATAAATAATGCGAGCATTAGAAGCTGCTCTGATAATCTATATATAATAATAGTTACGATGATCAATGCCAAAGCGCAGGGCCTTTGTGCTTTAAGGCGACAGAACTATCTTCTCATTTATCAATTAATATAACCATGCACGCTTAACTATTCCGGAAACTGCTAAAGACTGACTACGAAATGAGGAATTTGATAAAAAAAAAGAAGGTCCTTCTCCGACTGTTTAGAATATTAGGAAACGGGTAGTTATGATTAGTTTGTTTCTCATGTGTTGATATATATATATATATATATATATATATATATATATATATATATATACATTTATGTCTTCAGAAAGTGTAAAGGGGTGACCCGGTGGGTCTCGAACTATGTATTTACAGTACACTCACGGATAAAATCTATTTTAAGGTGTATCCTCTCGTGAGCTTTATAAGAACGTCTCGAACCATATGCGATGTTATTTGATTCAGCGGATGCTTTAAAATATCTATCTTCATTTACTACGTTACGAGAAATTAAGTGTTGTCAAAACTGTAGTTTCTTCAACAAATTTAACTTTGTATAGTAGCGTTCTATGCACATACATATACTAGAGAAGTTTGGTCTGCAGATGATAAGTCAGTAGTTATTCGCCTAGATTATATCGGCGTCACGCATGGCACCTAACTAGGCAGCGGACCCTCAACCTTCAAACAGTGAAGTTCCTACTGGGTCTTTCAGCCGCGCCGGCCGTTACAGCCATTGAAGTCCAAGATTTGTTAGATTCCACAAGTTATATTTGATGTTTGATTTTCTATTTTTTTTTCCAATTCGGAGTAGTTCGGCTAACCACATGCCATATAGCACGTATGTGTTAACAGTACATCTGGCCCAATTAGCACCAAATGGGCTAAAGCCATCAACGAATGATAAATAGAACTAAACATATAATTTCTTTCCAGTGCACGTTCGTCGTCTGCGTTTTTGTCCCCGTCAAATACAGACACCGTGCCGACAGTAACGGCATTACACATCTGCTGACGTGAAAAAAATACGGCAGAATTTTACAAAAAAAGAAATCAGATCAAGAAGAAGTTTCTTTGACGGTATTTTTCTGTGCTTTGGTACGCTTGCGTCATTTCGTTCTTTTTCGTGGAAAGTTTTCGGGTACTGCTATTGCTGTTCATTATCGCGCTGGAGCAACTGCCCCGCGGCCGCTGTCGATTCGTGCAAGCTGCTGTTCTGTTACAAACAACATTTCTTCCTCACAATGCGTTCAACAGTCAAAGTAATGAAACTTCTCTGTCTGGTCGAGTGACCCCGACCGAGTGCAACATCTGGCGCAGAAGCAGTAGCAAGCAGGAGAAATACAAACGATAACCATTCATAATACAACATGGCCATTCTTCAGGTCTTCACGATCACGCTCTATTGCTGCAGTAGTGGCACCAGATCTTGATACAGCAAATGGAAAAGCACCAGTATGCCGATACAAAAACTCGTGAGCTTTGTGCTGCTTTAAGTATATATATATTTTTTTTGTTTAAGGAAGACTTCAGCGTCCCTAAGTAGGAACGTATCTTCTGGAAGTATTGAAAAAAACAGGACCAACTAATGTATGATGAGTGAAGGGCGACAAAAACTAAATTATAGTACGGGTAGATTCGAAAATAGCTTCAACTAAGCATTTCAAAAACGTTAGCGTAAGGTCGGAACTATGATGCGTACGGTGCTATAATTGTCGTCGTGAAACGCTACACATCGGGAACGATACAATTGGAAAAGGTAATAATGCTTTTAAAGAGAGGTCACGTAGTGATTCCAACCGAAATTTACTTTTGCCCTGCGTAATGGAAATAACGGTCAGCGACCATGATCGCAGAACACGTGACTAATCAAGCAGTACGTCAAACATACTACTACTCGTATTCGTAAGCGTACAAATAGCGCTTGGGTGCTTATCGTTTCGCGCATGTGCTTTCATCGATAATTACGTAAGTTGTTGGGAACGCTCTAGACCGGAAATTGTAGGTTATACTAGCTTCCTATTTGAAAATCTATGCATAGGAAGCACAGGCGGTATATATTCATACTTTTCTAAAAACGTGTAAAACGGTCTCCAGCGGATAGTTTGATGTTGTTTATTGTGACGAAGCAGGCGTCATGGCAGATTTGATACTCAGATATTCTGACCCACATGTCCAACCGAAACAATCTTCTTCTCTGTTCTCGTAGAGCAGCATTTAAATGCAATAGACTTCCATAATTTATTCGAATATACACTTGAATTCTGGCAGATTATAGACCGTTTCACAGAAGTCAAGACATGTCCTGTCTAATTTTACGAACGAACCTCATACAGAAGGGGGTTGTCTGAATACTCAGTTACACAGGGCCTTACAGTGTATGTACCTTCGTACCTCACTGTAGGCCGGCTAGAAAAATGCATTACGCCCCGTTTTTGCAACATCATATAGCAGTTAGATTATGTATACACGGAAGCAAGAGCTGGCTATTGGACTTCACGTAAACATAAGTCAAAGTATTCGCGCTACAACAACAGGATATCCAGGTAATGTCTGTGCAAATACATTACGCCACCCAGAAAAAGCTGTTTTCTACGAAGCTAAAGGTTAGGAAATAACATGCCTCGTACGAGTTTTTTTCCCAAAAATATATGTTTGTTTCACAGATAAGTACCAGGCAGTAACTGGAAAGAAGTAGAAGAAAAAAAACGAAGATAGCAGACCTGCGCCAGCATTTTGCTGGTATGAAGGCGATCTCGCGCCGGCCATTCGAGCTCTTCTCGGTGGGTTTCCTGATCATTTGGGAGAAAGACACAGTGTCCCTTAACCCGCCCCTAATACGACCATTGGCGCGATAGTGGCAATGCTAACTTTTACGAATCATGATTGAGCAATGGCAACAGCTGCCATCAACGTCGACTCTGTCGGATATTTATCGTCCGGACGTAAGAAAACAATTTACCATCCAAATTATATCGGAGGCCCTATAATCGATAGGCTTTGTATACCGCTCGAGTGTCATATTGCCAATTGATTAAAGTAGATAAACTAACTTAGCTGGAAATCAGTGAAACACTCCAGCCATTATCCAGGCTCAAGTTGAATGCAGCACAATCTTCTGGTGGTTACAATATTAGCTACGCTATAATGTTTATGATTTTGATCTTCTATAAAAATGAAAAAAAAAAAAAACTTTTTAATAGTTCTGTAGAGACGTCTTTTCTGCCAGCATTGCACGAACAGTTTGCAATATGCATAGACAGAAAAATAGGCCAATGTAATCAAATAAGCGTAAGCACATACACTCGTTCATTATTTCAGCTAGCCACTAACAAAATAATAACACACGTTTTTCCTATACACATATATCTATGTAGAATATGTACTGAAGCTTTTTGACCCATATAGTAACGCAGCATTACACTGTTTTCTGTTGGTCCTAAGCGCAGTCCTTCATTACACTGCCACGTCGCAAGTTTCTGAATCTCAATCAGCAGCGATGAGTGGCCCATTTGTTCCCTTTTTTTAACGCTAGTGGGTAGCTCGTCGGTAAAAAGGACCTGAATTCATCATTCGCGTCTGGTTGGTGTCTTAGGTACCTTTACGCTGCTGGGGCGAAAGCGACTGGATTAGGGTGCGATCGAACATTATTTAAATAAAAAGTAAACAAAGGGCGGATTCTCGTATATAGGGTAGTGGGATATCTCCTGATCGTTCGCAAAAAAAAGGGGTCTTTAACAGTCTTCATTTTTTGTTACTTTCAAAATAGGCGATGGATGTGTAACAAACATACGAGCAAAAGTGTTTTTTGCCCGAACCTATATTATGATCTATGTCTTATTATTGACACTAACTGCTGGCCGTCCACTCGTAAACTAAAATATGCCCATAGTAAAGCGTATACAGGAGCCAAACGCGTGTGTGCACAAATCAACAGAGACCGCTTCATGATTATTGCTAAATGTAAGCGGGGGTATATAATTCTACATTTGTATTTCGATGCAACGATAGCCCTTCAATAGACTGTACTGTTTACATGGAACTCGAAAACCCCTTCCATAGATAACCTTATGTAGATTATGCCGGATCATGACGGAACGACTCTGCATATATGCACAGCTAAGCAGATTCTTGCATTTCGATTTAGCTAGAGGCTGGATAGGTATGGTTTTCTTTCAAAGACAAAAATTGACGCCATTATATATGGTGTCAATTTTTGTTGGAAGTAATTTCAACAAGAAAAGAAAGTGATTATCTGTCAGTATAATCATAGAACAAGGTATTCGGCCCGTTACGTACCATATTGAGGACCAGCTAAGCTCCTGAATTTTTCGAAGGAAAGCTTTTTAGCAGTATTGTTTTACACTCTCTAAAAAGAAGTATTTCGAATAGAACTACTTTTAGGTAACGACACAAAAAAGGAGAATTACACTTAAACGTACACTTTAGACAGTGTCGGATTCATTAAAACCTTAAAGGGAAAACACGTGCTGGACCTGACCCCTTTTCTTTGTTTGTTTTAAACAAATTATATTCATATAAAAAATTAAATAGGAATTTTCCTTTAGAACCGTCTAATTTCGGTTAGTTGTTCCTGTGGTTACCTAACATTTCAGATCGTCTACACCTATTCCAGTCATTGACCGATCTATGTTTTCAACGTCGAAGTAATGTCACACCAACAGGACGAACCTAATTCAATATTCTTCATAGTTTATTATGCATTCAATTAGAGGCTTCGCGAAGTATCTTCTCGACAAATAGCACGCTAATTTACTACTAGGATAAATGATCTACGTAGCGTAATGTATATATACTTCATCAGTGCACAGATCGGCCCTAAACCATGCGCATAGAAAATGTCTCCTATTAATATAAACGTCCTCCCATTGGACAAAGTCTTTTTGTACTTCAAGATATCCGATGACTATGACTCGCGACGAATGCCATACTGGCTTCTTTTAGCTAGTTCATTGTTGATACAACAATGGCTCTGAAACAACAGAAATCGATCTGAGAACCATTGTTGTTCTCTGTTTAAATATTCTTTTTTTTTATATCGTACAACTGCCCCAAGTAAATGCAGCTTCATGAAACTGTTGACACCCTACTTCATATCGTATGGCCGTAATCTAACATATAAGGACATGTTTACTACGTGAAAGATCTATCGGATTAAACGACTCCATCAACTGACGCGTACTCTGAATAAATATGAGATTCTAGTTGAGATCAAATAAACTTACAGAAATGAGGAAATTTAATGACGTCTGAGAAAACGATGAAATAGTTACCATTGAAAAATACTATGATGTTCAGGTTCAACGATTTTAATATGTTAGATCCGTAATTTTACCGAAAATTACATTTGTAATTACATACATAATAAAACACATAATCCATACCCGGACTCGAACATTCACGTACTAGCTGAGTTATTATATGGCTGTAAATTTGCATGTCATGTACTTCATGGTAAAATGTACAAGCCATCCCGTTTCTAGCACTTCGATCACACAACTTAAGTTACCTCGTATTGATCATTTAAATGCCCTGATTGAAAAACTGCGCCATGGGTTCTTAAATGTCGTGTTTTGCTATTCTTTTAACAATCATGTAGAAATCACGAAAGCTATTCGTCGGCTCGGATATTCGGATACTTCTGTCTGTGTAGTGTAGAGAGAGTAAAATTTGTACTCGTAAGAAAATCCTCATCGATGCGGTTTAACATGGTAATGACTGTGAAATTGTATAATTGCCAACGTCAACAATTAACGAAATAAGGCAGAAAAATTCTTGAACGCGGCTGCGTACTTAAGAAGAGATAACAAAATAGTTCGTGACAATCAAAACCATGAATACAAATTGAAAAAAATATGGATTTAAGTATCTTCCTAGGTTAGTGGAGATGGAAAGCGACGTACAAATCGATTTTTTGTTTGTTTTTTTTTTTTTCACAAGTACAAAATTGGAAACAAGTGGAAAAACCAAAAGGAACACTTAAGCCAAATAGGATTGTTTACTTTAGTAGGCTGATTGTGTAACTCTAGACGAACACCGGACGTTTCTGTAAACAGACTTCCGTTAGTGGGCATCTAAGAGACAAATCGATAAATATACACCGCCACTTCGTTCACGCACAGCCTATTTAATACATACAGCTATAGTGTAAACAGTTAGCGAAGTAGGGAGGCCATCACACCGGACGCTACAGCACGCTATCCAGGCACCCGCCAAATGATATGTATCGCTATTATGAGACATCTATCTTATTTCATTGGTATTAATGCGCCATACGGTGGTCGGTGAAGGGCATATCAGTACGACTGAGATAATGATTGAATGTCATCTTAACGAAAATTAGAGCACCAATCGCGAACAGACGTAGCGAAAACAGTAATTGTAGAAAATGAAGAAGCTAAAACGAAATCTGGTGACGAGCTCGAGTTCGTATGAATAATCGATCCAATGGCACAAAGAGTATTGTTCAGGCCGAAATCGGCACCGGAACAAGTACCATATATCTGTCGATATGTGATTGATACAAGTGAAGGTTTGAATCCTGCTTCGGGACCAGCCAAATCCTTGTTTCCTTTGGACAGCATAAAACAAAGGCTGTAGCTAAAGCTGTAAAAGTCCGCCTAGGGCTTTGAAATTAAAAGCGGCCTTAATGCAATCTTTTCGGCAAAAAACATGATATGCAAATGAGTGAAGCGCAGCTTTTTGCGAATGACACTCTCCGTAAATTCAATGATCAACCACCGTACAGCGACGTATACAGTAAATTGACGTTTCTGGCTGATTGCTATTTGAGACAAAGTTACAGTTTGACAAATGCGAAGATATATCCGCAAGACGCGTCATCCGAATGAGGCCATCTGCTCCAAAACTCATCACTATCTGTATAGGTCTCTTTTAAGGTATTATAGCACCAAAATCGAACGCCTGTCTATGTGAGTGAGACGTCCCCCATCCTGCGAATGTTTGTTGCATATTAAACTACCGTACGATAGCGAACCCTCGTTCGAAATCCGCTCACGGAATAATAGGCTTCACTTCCCACTCATACGATTCAAATCCCAATTATTATTTGAGGAATTGTATTTGACTGAATCGAGTGATCGGTTACAGACGGGGGCGATAGCCCCTCGTTGCCCGAACAATGTTCATACGGACCTGTTATGGGTGAGACGAGCATTTTGGTACTATTTTAGGCTTTATTTACTTAGTTTGCGTATTTGTCTACTGAGATGCTGCGGGAATTTCAAGCGGTCAGGTCTTGCACTTGTAAAATTGTCAATCAAGTTAGAAAGAAGGATCAGCTCATTAGAACGGATCCGTAATTGGCTGTCAAAATCGAGAGGAGGCTTTGGGCTCCGATGTGCAGTAGGTGAACGTGGGCTTCGGAAATATCGGTGGTGTCTCATTTCTATAATAGGTGCCAGTGTTACAACAGAGAATGGCAGTATATTTTGATATGACGAATACTTTTTCATGTTGAAAGAAACGACCCTGAAAAAAACGATAAATTTCTCCGTTCAAAGATTTTTATAGCACGAGTTAACTAGCTTAAAAATAGTTAGTTACACAAGACAAAAATATCTAGAAACTTAATTAGTAAACGACCAGTGTGTCCACAGGCTTCTGTCTGACAGGTCTGCTATCAGTGGCAAACTTCCTATTTTATAAATCTTTTTGCGTGTTACCCGATTTTGAACAAGTTCACAACAGACTGCTATTTTCTAAAGTTGTAAGATGGTTACTTTATTAGCATAAATCAAAATTACAGTTGGGTTCGTTGATGTTATTATATACCTCGTTATGTTGAAGGACATTGTAATGAATCCTTACCCCATTTTCGACTAACGTGTGACAATAACGTTATGAAACTGGGCAAAAAATGACACTATCCATGTATCGCACGTCTTTCTATCTTCGATTTCAAATTCAATTAAATCAATTCGTTTGCCTTTGTCTTACCCTCATAAGAAGATAACTCAAAAACTCGCGGCGAAGCAATCTTCATTTTCTGTTTTTAACTAAATGGACGCCTTTCGAATATAGCGAATGTCCGTGTCTAAATATACATTGGGCCATTGTAATAGAGTATTGTTAATGACTACGAAACAAATCCAGAGTGAAGAAAAAACGTGATATAAGCCTCACTGGGCTAATACGTCACCAAATCTCACACAACAAAAATGCCATGTTCATATTAGATATGCAGATAGACACACCCATGTGCCCATAGACTGCGACTACCCCAACGGTTCCCGGCAATAGAATTCTATATTAGTACCACCCACGTATCGAGGGATACGGATCAAGTGCGCCAATCTCTTCGTTCTGTGATGCAAGGTATTGAACGAGCTAGTTACTACTGTAGTGTGTTGCCGAAATCATCGTTTGTTATTTCTACTGCTGCTCGATCCCGTTTTTAATAATGGTCCATCAATTCGTGCCCAATGCACTAGCGTGACGTTCACTTCTAAATATTACTACGGTAAGATTGTACTTAATAGATGGGGCAGCTTGATAGCATTACGCAATCGTATCTGACCAAGTTAACAGCAATTTATGGGAATCCTGAAGTTAAGTTCTCACGGGACTGATGTTGCTACTATCGCCCGTTATTGCACACTCTGTAATGGATATAGCTACCATCGGTGAATGCGCCGAGAAAAATCAACCTAGTACAAACCCAAACATGAACGTTTCTCTAACATTTTCCATTTGTAAAGCAATTATTAAATATTTAGACATGTGAAACTGTCTAAGTTCAGCGTTTTGTGGCGGGAATGGTCGAAAAAATCTAGTAACTGCCGGAGTTGAAGCTGGGCCACATAAAGAGACAAATACCCATTATTCGCGCCTAACGTTTAACTGCATAACTATAACTTAATTTTGAAACGTATTGAGTAGCAACACGTATTGGGATTTTTTTTTTACTATTAGTTACCCTACAAACAAGAGCAGATTCAATTTTTTTGTCTCACAACTTCGGGCACTTGAACAAGTGAAATATAAGTTTCGCGAGTAAAGGGATCGCATGTAACTAATCGAGGTTACCGGCGGATTAGGCGGAAAATGCAGGTTTGTCTATCGCTGGTATTTTAATTTTCCAGTACTTAGTAATCGGCATGGTAACCATGCTTGACCTTGAAAGTAAGGGGTGCGGCGGTACGTTCATACCGACAATTTACGTTGGCTTAAATATTGCATTTCGATTTCCTTCAATGCTTCAAGATACCGTACATTAATTTTGGCTAGAAACCACTTAAAAAAGACTATACATGATAAGCTTAATACCTGTTTTACAAATGTAGGCCCTTTTATAGTTTACTGAGAATTGTGCTAAAACAGTGACATTCCTAGTCCTTTACAGGATCTCACGGTCAAATTTCGACCAAAAGAATTTGTCTTTGTCCCTGACAAGCTTCGCACAAAAGGATCCAGAATCAAGGTAGACTGAAATATTTTTCGGCCCTAAATACTTCAAGCACATTATGCTATCGATCCACAGTGTGAGTTCCTGTCAATTTAGCGTTTCTTCAAAGCGCCAAGCATAGATTAAAAAAAAAACGTAAATTTTACTATTAATTACCATTTAAAGCAGCTCCTATAGAATATATATATATATATATATATATATATATACAAAGGCAAATATGCATTTTATGACTAGCGAAGCTGACGAAAAACGCGTTCAGATGTGTCAAGCATGGCCAACTAAGATATCGTTGCAGTGTCGTTGAATAGTGCAAGCCCTTTTTCACTTGGGCAGATAAATCTCAGCTTTCAGTCCTCCATTGGGTTGAGAAATGGCCAACCTTACGTACGCCTACATACGAATGTACAGAGCATAAGTAACTTATTGAATGCTATATGTATATTGTAACCTTAACAGACCTTGGGCGAATCTTGTCTCGATTACCCACGGCGCATCGTAACAATGTTAAACAAGTTCTGTAATAATGCAACACATTCTCGTACGAAGTAGTCGTTACCTTGTGCTTTCAACCTCTAACGCTCTTCCAAATGTCTCGTTATGATCTAAATAACTAAAAAGGCCTTCGACGACGATCGTTTGAACTGTTATTTAGAGCCGTGAAATCGATCCTGTATCCCGAAAATTATTGACCTTTCGAATCACCTACGTTCTATGGAAGCAGAATGCGTCGACAGGCGTAGATCGGTTTAGGAATACGTCGGGGTACTTTTTTGGGGGGTAGTCAACTTGAATGTCGAAATCTGCAACGTTATCTTGGCGCCTCGTGAAGTTATGCGTGTATTTATTCGCACCACACAGACTGGAACATCTGCGTTGTAGCGAAAGCTATGATTAGACATACTAGTGTAACTATGTCATGTTTTTATTAATCTAGAGCTGTAAATGTGTGTAACTTAATAGCGGCATGTTCATGCTGACTGCGGTAAAGGCCAGCCTCGGTATAGGATAACTTGAGCATGCAGCGTTATTAACGATATTGAATCGTATCTGTACTAACATTCGAGAGCCAATAACGTAGCCATGCTGGGCCACAGATCCTCATCTTGTTTCCCGATCTAGCCTGATTAGCGTTTGGGATCTGGCGGCTATACAACTGCCTCCAAACACCTTCCAACACATCCACACTTGCTGGTAAATGATTATCTTAAAACGATGTGTTCCGTCTCTCAGTGCTTAGCTGTTCGCAATCGCTCTACGACTTCACTCGGAATATAGCTTCGACTGGTCAAAATATTAGTTTGGAAATTATTCCTCCCGCGTTGTTCTCGCTCTTATCATATAATATATAATGAAGTCCATCTATGCGTACCTGAACGTTTCTCAGGTACTAAGGGTGAGCGCGTCAGACTGAGTTGCTCGCTACCAAAGACAGGCAAGCGCAATCACGATCAAATGCGAAACGTGCGCTGACGTTTTTTCAAACGGCTATTTTATGCCTGGATTCCTCATTAAGCGTTGCAATTTTTACCAGCGATTGTTAAGTCCTCTTACACGCGTCGTTCGACCTTGGTATTCATCAAATATATATATACATCCATATTTTATGCTTTCATACATTTCGCATGCATTTTTATATAAAGTAATGTATAGATAGACGTGCCTACCATATTAGCCTTATACGTGTTTATCTGACCGATACGTAAGGTTGCTGATTGGCGCGTCGCGAATCGTGTCCGTGTTTTCCAACACCAAAGTTACTTCACCACGACGACGACGACGACGACGACAGTGAACACGCTGACGACAAAACGAAAACACAGGACTCTCGTGCACATACACACACACAAACACACACACACACACACATACACTGATACACAATTACGGATGTACAAGTAACGATTTTTACAAAAACACCAATACACCAAAAAGCCAACACCTTAAGAAATCCAAAAGCAGTAGACAGCCAGCGATTTCGCTTGAGTCGACGAGATTGACGTAGTTTCCCCTTGAAGCACGGGCCAGTTGGATTCACTTTTAACGTTTTTCAATCGCTCGCACAAAGTTGTTGATCTAAATATCCCGGTGTATGACTGGGATCACAACAACAGTTGGTCAGTAAGTAAATTGATTCGTCAGAACTTCCTGTCTCATGTGTGTAAGCTCCTTCTGATGCTTGTTTTCCTCGTTTGCCTGGTTGGTGCTCGTTTTTCACGCTAGGTCTACATCAGACCGACAGCCCCGACAAGGCATAACTACTATCTTTAAAATCTATTATGGTAAGTTGTTGCAAAAACCGTGGGCACGATACGAGTATAAACATGTTCGACTAGGGTAGCGGGATCTTAACGGCTCACATGACTTGCAGACCCAGCCGGCGACAGGTAGCAGTAGCTCCAATGGCTTCACCTTTTAACCTTTACCCTATGGAGACGCGCACCGAACAAGGCACTTTTTCCTAACAGAAACCTTCCCGCGTAGAGCTGACAAGGAAAATAGTCCTCACAGAGGAAAGGCCAGTCACCATAGTTTTTCCCGGGAGGAAAACGCAGCTGTCAAGCATCTGTAGGCGTATAAGGTTCTCGAGGGCAACAAACAAAAAATCTATTGTTTCGTTTGTGCTGTACGTAGAGGGCACAGTGGGAACAGTCACACATAGACAAGAATCGATGTGTGGACAGTAAACACTGCAGAGAGATAGTAGCTCGCGTAGATCGGGTGGAGTCGCACGGTAGAAGGGCTTCTGTCTATCTGGTTCAGCGACCGTTGTATGAGTCGATGGAGTCCCTATCGACGCGCGCGCGGATCGCTAAACAGCTGACTCGCCGAGGCGCGCCCCTCTATATACTATAGACTATCGACTGCGGCAGTGGCAGCAGCAGCAGCAGCAGCAGCAGCGACACACTATAACAACCACTATTACACCTAGTAGCATGTAGTAGCAGGGGGTAGTTTTGCCACACCACTCTATGCCAGTGGCGATGGCCGATGCAAGCAGGCAGTGGGCAAGCAAAAGCAGCTGTCAACAGAAGAACAATCGAACGCAATTGGGTCCCCTCCCGCCGCCTACGGGCCCTCGCCCTGACCGCTCCCAACAGCTGATACAACACCGTTATGCTGCAGCGGCGGTAGCAGGAGCAGACAATTGCAGCCAAGTTGCCGATGCAGCTGGAGCTACAACAAACAACAACAGCAACAGCAGCAGCAACAACAACAACAACAACCATGGTGATAACTGTTTCAGCCTATGATCTAACAGCGGAGGGGGTTTCTTGTACGGCGTGCGAACGTGCTCACTACGCGGCTCATGCGCTGAAAGTTCAACAGGTGACCATTGAAAAGTCGTTGAATTGCTGCGGAACTGAGCGGGTTATGAGGGTAACCATCACAGGAGTGACGTTATACCAGTACCTTCGCGCCAGACCGAAAAATAGCCCGCGCCCTTTGTATCGCTCGCGTCAAAGTCACGAGCGGCAGCAGCATCCATGTAAAGATGCCGCTACGCTGGACAAAACACGCTGCCGGACGTGTTTACTTTGGCTTTTTTTTTTTTAAATCCAAGTGCCTAGAGTTTTTGGCGTAAAAGGTTTGCAGTAGATGAGAAATAGTTAGATGAGGGTGTTTTGGTTACTGAATTTTAGAGGAGTAGCCATTCATTAATCAATTTGTACAATTATGAAGTTCGTATGTGGCATATTCTGTAGGAATAGAAGGCGGCTATTTACCGTCAAATAAATATGCTGTATTCTGAGCAATACGTCCCATAATAATTGTTTTTTCATCCAAGCTGGACATTGTGACTGGTATTGGATTAATTAGAGCGCAGATATTTTATTTGACTCTTGATCTTCAATTATTAAAAGGTAAGTAATGTAAAAATCATTGTTAAGTCATAAATCATTCATTCTATATATATATATATATATATAGACAAGAGGTGGCAATATTGAACCCTGGAGATTGTTAGCCTGTAAACTTTGGTCCTGTACGGTCACCTAGGCATATAGGTTATAAAAGCTACGTATATAGAACAAGAATATTGCGTCACAATTGATACACTCCATTTGGAAGGATACGTCCATCTCCTTATTTCCAATGCAAATAGTAGATTACCAAGGATACACGAAGCCTATCATCACGTGATAGAGGCCTGAAAATCAAATAAGAAACGTGTGAATGAGTGTGTGAAGGCCGCGTTAGCTTTCAGTGCCTGTTCTGACGTTAATTAACGTAACTCTTATGGATCAGCGCTATGGAGGGAAGATCGATTAGCTATTATGTTTGGGCAAGAATCATCCATCTCTATGACGGCAAATAATTTTACGACGACATTTAAATTTAATCTTCAAACTCATATACGGACACAGTCATAAAGAAATACTGTAATCGTTTTATCGAGGATACAGCCAAAATAGTCGCTTGTATCCCGTATGTAAAAGATTTTCAATAAACATAAACAATTTTCAAAGTATTCCAAAATATCTCACTGAGTGTGGCTCGGCTAAAGTAAAAACCCAGATCTACTTTTGAATTTTAGTGAGTTGATACTTTGTCGGAAACGCATCCAATTACCAGCTTACTACCTCCAATAACGGACAAAAAAGCCGTAGTCAATTTACCTACGCTAAGATAAAACAGGAGCCGGAGATCGGTAATGAAAATTGTACGTCGATTTTAAAGCTAAGTGTCACGAGAGAAACGGCGCAAATCGCACGGAGTATAAAAAAAAAAACAGTAAACCAAATAGACAGCCAATCCAAACAGCGTCCAATCGTGCGCATTAGTAAAATCGAAGCTTGGCCAGTAAGTTTATGATTTCAGGGGCCTGCCCCACAAGGTTCTTCTATTTGCTCATCAGAAGAAGCCTACCAATGTATTTACCACGAAAAAGTATATATCTTTATACCAAGACTTTGCATATGCCATATATGATGTGTAACACAATCTCAACGTTGCCGCAGAAATTGAACCGTCGATACGTATATCAACGACAACATGCTTGTTTTATAGCAGCAATAGATAAAACGATTGTTACCCAATCAAAAATGTCTGAACTCGCAACCTTGAATATATCTTATTAATTATTATGCAGAATTAATGGAGACTAATCGACCAACAAGAAAACGTCCTAGCCCCAGGTCCCGCTTTCCTATGCCCTGCCCACAGTTCTCCCAGCTATACGAAAAAGGCGCTCACAGTTGCTATTTCGACCGCTAAAGCCACCTGCCGAGATTTTTCGATTGTCAGCTCTTTGCAACGGATTTGCCAGAGGAACGCCATTTTACTGATAACCAGATGGCATTTATTTCTGGTAGCGATATTTCTTTTTCCGTTATTGTAGAAGTGTTTCCCGCTGTTGTAAATGCTCGATTGGTTCCTCAGCCATTTCACGATTATTCAATTTTTATTGTTGATCCGCTGATATTTATATCCATTTGGCCAAACGGCTCTTATGGAATTGGCAACATCATAGGAATCGACGTACATTTAAAGAGATTGATCACTGTAACCTTTTACTAAAGTTCCCGCCCGACGCTGTACGCTAACTTGCAAGCATTAACCGCGTGTACTCGTTAATTGTGATAGAATTTATATTGACCATGATATGTATGATATTCATATTAGAGGACGGGTTCGGATGTAGTTATTGTCTTGCGCAATATTGTAAGTTGTCGGAAGTCCTTCGAGCATTGAAGAAGGCTGAGAATCTTCGCACTGGAGCACGTGGTGCATATAAATAGCGGTGGAGAAAAGAAGAATTATTTTTTAGTCTTGATCGACAAGTTCATGAATATTTACAGTCTATCAAAAGAAGGTCGGATGGTGGTTAATAATGCGAGTCGTTTGGCCTCTAATCTAATAACTTCTCGGTCTATTTCGTTAGTATTCTAATAAACATATTATCTATCTTCTAAAAATTGACGAACTTTTTATGTCGATCCAGTATGTTAGTATCTTTATTGCACGCGTCCAATAAGCATCTCAACAAGCCCTATCTAACTGGCCCTTGGCTCCATTCCGGTACTGCTTAGGGCCTGACTGAAAAAAAAAATATATGTATATAGATTCGAAACTTCGTACGTAAGGTATAAATGGCATCGGATCCTTTATAACAGGTGTGGAACTATCATGTATGACATTAACAGCGTTCCATTGTGATGCCGAAAATATTCCATCGCAGAGCGTCACCGGTATAGTTTTTGGCGATTAATTTTGTAGGCCCGGTTCATAGATTTCAGCTCTATCGAAGCTTATTATATCATAGGGCTCTTTTGCAAAGTGTTTTTAGGCCGATAAGACGTTACAGTTTAGGCCTCTATCGATTTGAAGTGGATATCCATACGCGAATACGAATTAATGTGTTGACGACACTTTTGCGTTCCATTTGAACTCTCAAGAATATAGGTCACCTACGAAGAAATAGCCCCCTGCTGAAACAGGAAAAGTATTACAGAAAATAATACAAAACCGTCAATATGTTAGACTTTCATTAGAACTTCAACACATGACTTCATCATTGAGAATCGTCGAAATCGAGCTATTTTGGTTTAAAAGAAAAAATTTGGATAGCTGATCTTAATTCCAGTCTTTAATAGTTTTCATGCGAAAGCTAGCCGCTTCTGTAACAAAGTACACCTAACATTTCGATGTATCGACTGCCAATTTCTTGAACGAGCGACAGACACCGAAACACCGTACTGCTAAGAGCAGAACTATTATATTTACAGAAGAACCTGTCCACCTACTGAATAGAAGACTCGGCAAATAGCTACTGCATGGACCGCGATAGCAGTGCTTGTTTCTTACGGTGACTGTCTAGAGTTAAAACTTCTAGTTAAAACTGCTATTAGATCGTAGTCGATATTACCATTATGCAACAGCCCATAACGAAATTGCCCCCCTTATTCTAATCAAGGGATTGACTATTCATCGTGAATGTGGGACTCTGGAAGCGCTAGTGCCGATTATACCTATCACAGGCGTGCTTTTTAACGAGGACGTTCTTCGAGAACGAAAACTGAAAGTCGAAATAATTTACTTAGATATCGAAGTAACTTATTGTGTCAATCCGGACTGAGGCAGCAAATTATGTGGGCGCTATCCTTGCCAATAATCGTCCTAGCCTTTACGCTCTGTACACAAGTTCATTGAAGCTGTTTCCAAACGTCTTACAAGATTTACCCCATTCGCAGTTCCTTAAGTATATATCTGGGACGTAATGCCGGCTTTTCTCAATTCGTTTACGTTTCACTATCGAATGGTTCGTACACGGTCATACGTCTAATTCGGTAGCTGCAGTTTACACACGCTTTATCTACCGGAGGTCATTAAAAAGGGCGATAATACCGAAACTTTCAGAATGACGCAACGACCTGCCGGCTAAGAAGGCCTGGCGCAGAAACAAAGCGCATGTAATTTATATCAATGACCGTGCTCCCTCAGGCGTATAATCACAAACAACAAGTTTGCTGATAAGCCAGAATTCTCTGTAACTTTTAACTTTTGTAAATCTAGCATATTTTTTGCATCAATGAAAGTAAACAAGCTGCTGTAGTTTATTTGGACTTTCGTATTGAATCCCACTGAACTCATAGATCCATACACTGGACTCGTCTTAGTCAAGGACTTGCCTGCAAAAAAAGATATTTCGTATTGAAATAAATAGTCCTTAAGGAGACGAGAAAAGGCCTACGGCCGATTGTCATTAAGAACGCTCCTTTGATGCACCTTCGTGTATTGTATCGTCTGCACTGGTTTTTTTCGAAATTTATTCGTGGGCAGAAATGTTCGCAACATTTGTCCTTCCTTCCTTCCTAGTTTCCAGGCCAATCTCCTTTATAGAAAAGTTTGTTACCCTCTATCTTAGACATAAAATAGGTAGTACAGTATTTAAAGCTTGGTAGACATCTCCAAGAATAACCACTGCCCAAAATCTGAGTATTATAGTGACCCTAAGGAAACGTCAAAGAAATTAATTCTGAATAGTGACTGTTATAATTGAAGGTGTGTTTTGAAATCATGTCTTGATTGTAATGAATATTTTGGCAAGCGTCAGGGTTAGGGAATGGTTGTGAGGAATATATTTCCTTGGAAAGTAGTAACTTGAAGACTCCATGGAAATGTCACTGTGATAACAATTCCCAATAAAGAAACATATGCATTGATAGAGCTGTTTTGGGTCCTCATTAATCTAGCTCAATGCAGATAGTACGCGGTCAATAAATTTGGTACTTTACCAGAGTGCGAGCATCACGTGTAAGGTTTCTACTGATGCTCTGTATATGTATATATAATTTTATACAGACATAGCTTGTACTGCTACATATATTAGCGATGTCGTTTATTATATGAGCCTCAAATAAATGATCTTAATAAAACCTCTATATGAGTATTGTCATTTTGAATTATGGTCGACGCCCAGCTCTGGACCGCTAGATATTTAAAAAAAAATATATATATATCTATTATGAATCGTAGTTTCTAGCTCGCGTAGTACATGTATAACGCATTTTCCGTACGTTTTCATCCTCAGATTTCGATCTCTTTATACAATAACGTAGCGGAACTTGTAATGCAAATTTATTTTTTTCATACTAAAGCTTGTTGTGCGTTTATTAAGAGACAAGCATGAATATTCACTATTTTAGTTGATTGAATATGAGTAACGTCAGACACAATATATGGGAAGTTTTCGTTGGTCTTGGAGTCATTCTTCCTTCCGGAAGAATTTCTCCGGAAGAATTCGTTGGCAAACTTTGTAAGCCATTTTTAATTGATCAGATTGTTTTCGTAAAGGGTCGTAAAAGTTCCTATTTTTTGAGGTCAGCGAAAAATCTTTATTATCCGGGCCTTCCTAAGCAGCTAGCATCGGTGTCAAATTGTAATAAAAGAGAGCATTTCAAAGCTGCGTGACATTAGCGTTATTATTACTAGCAAGAGGTGATGTAACAAGTACCACTGTTCGAGGGAACAGCTGGGGACATCTTGTCTTCATTTAGACGCAGGGCTACACTTTTAGCTCACGTTAATTGCTTTAGCGACAATCAAGATATGAACGTTCTGTCTGTTTATTTTTGTCCGATGAAACGGATTCAGTTTGTTTTGTTACCATATTAGAGGGGCATAATCATTGAATCGTTATCATAATATCCGTGCGTTCCTTCTTTCCAACGTCTTAGTCGATCGTTTTTCTAGAAAAGGAAACCCAGCCTAAGGCAAACTAATCTTTCAATATTTACTGTTTTATTATTAGCACAGTTTAGGCTACCTGCGATTGATCCTAAGGGACTTTGTCTAGCAGTGGCCGAAGTAATAATTTTAGAGTACTAATAACAACAAATGCAGTGATACGGTAATAATTTAAATAAAAAAAACGTCGCGGACAATGAAACGTTTCGTCGAATATAACATTGACCTGACAACCATCATTTCTACTTAGTGATAATGGATGTTACGTTTTATGGCGGCTTTTTTGTCAACATTTTGCCGTGTCCGGCCAACAAGACGTGTGTTATTACAGTCAATATTAGTACTCTTATTACGTATGACATTATAAGGACTCGCCAGTGAAGTGTCAGTTTGGCTTTCAGCCGTATCGGAACTGTCATCTGTCTGGACACACAGAGTGGGCGTCTCAGTCTGACGGTGTCCTGATTCGCATTTGGTGGAGGGTGCGCAACCCGGAGCGCGGCAAAGTTAAACATTTACAGTAGGAAAAACAAAAGGCCTCCGTCCAATAAACTTTTAAAGCGATTCAACCAACGGCCTCTGAATTTCTGACAATGTCGACAAATATATTTGAGTCCCAAGTGAGAAAGAATCGGGCACAAAAAATAACGTAACGGTGATACCTAGCTCTATCGGCAAAGTTCATAGGGACGCACGTATATCCACCAGGGCGTAATTGTGTTGTTTAGTGTATAATGTGATCCGGGCAAATTTGAGTTATTCTGAATACATAGTAAACTTCTACATTACGTTCGGTAATACGGCAAATGTTTGTTATCGCGTCTATTAAGTGTAGAATACACGCTTCGTATCCGCCATACAAATGTGAGCTGGTCATTACCTATGATAGCTGCGCTTCGACGCTTTTTCAAAAAGAAAAAAAAATTACAGTTTTACTTTCAGGATCAAAAGCGTCACTGAAGTTAGCGTTTGCTCTGCTATTAATAGAAACATCATAAGTGTCATACAGGCGAGCGTCTAATTCTAACATTTAACTTAATAAACCTGAAAGTTCTTTGGCTCAATTGAAAGCAAACCAACAAATACGAAATTCGGCATTTTTATTTTAATTGTAAATAGCTAAAATAGATTGCATATTTTCTATTATTAACGTGAGGAATGTTTATAAAACTCATTGATATCGCGCGTTTAATTTGTTTGGTCTTTACATAAAGGAGGAGAAAGAATAGCTTGACCCAATATAAACACGATTGGCAATGAACTTACAATAACTATACGATCTTTGTTCATCACGTTAGAAGATCGCGGTTAATATGACCAGTGTAATTTTTTTTTACAATTCTGTATTTTGGTCTTTGTCTATTGCTATATATTGTTGTTTATTGCTTAAATATTGTCCAGCCGCACCGGAAATGTCGTCGGGAGAACGACAGCGGGATTTCTGTGGCAGCGAACGAACAGCGGCATTGCAGTGGCTTTTGTCTGATGCCGCTTGATGAAGGCCACCCCCGGGGTGACGTCCTGTCTGGCGACAGTTCGATTTGACAGAAGTATATAGGCAATTTACAAAATACAATTCAAATGCAGCCATTGGATGGTGTTCGGTGTAGAGGCTCACTCCTATTTAGCATCTGAAGCAATTGCTCACATATCAGCTCAGAAATGAAGCTTGTGAGGACGAATATTAAGCCGAATGTCTCGGTCAGATACTTACGGATGCATCCGGACTGATGACCAGCATGTGCAAGTTATACGTGGTTTGAAGAGCTGTACTATCATGTTGTCCTAGCGAACGTTAAGTGACTAACAAATTAAAACAAATTAATCGATAGGTAGTTTCATACACGGAAGAGCATGGAGAACAGCGTACGCGCACGTTGGCCTGTAAGATCGTTCATTCTTGTTACGATACAAGGTGGCGTGTCCTGGGTGGTCAACATGCATCTTTTTCGGTACGTTGTCATGACAAGCATGAACATGCAAGAGGCATGTGGCAACCACTGGCTCAAATATTAGTACTTAATCACTGGTGGGTTAAAAAATACCATTAATTACTAACACCAAGATTAGGATACAACAGGCTAATGGGTATAAAGATGTGGCTCTTGAACGAATATCATGCCCTTTTATAGCTCTGCTAAAGAAACCCCATATAACTCCAACAAGACTTATCGCAACTAGATTATTTTTTTCATACTTCATCGAAGAGGTAATTCCGATGACTTGCTTTCACAAAAAACCTATCCGCTGTTCTTCAGAGTTACATTCTATAGCTGGCCTGTAACACGAATAGTCACTAACGTATTAGATAAAGATTTTTACTACAATATTAGGTACCGTAACGTTAGTAGACGCGAAAAAAAAAAATCACGGAGCACCGTACTCGTTAATTCCGTATTAATATACATATATAGGCGTTTACGACATCTCTATCCAACTTTTATGCAAGAAAATCTAACAGCAGACAGCAAAGGTCACAGTAGACGCCCGCAACTAAAAACTGCTAGCTGCAGTCCCTATGCCGCTAAACAGAATCGCTACCATCAATACTCATAGCTAGCTAATGCCAATGAATAATCGCAGTCGGGTAAAACATCACGTTATGTTCATATTGCTTATTACTAGCACAATCTGTCTCCACGTATAATCATAACTTGTGATGAAAGGGAAAACACTTCGCATCGTTTTATTTGAGTGATCCTATAACTAGCGCGCATTGACTACCCTTACCTCCCATAAAAAAAACATCTGCAGCGTCCCGTCCAGTCATCCATTGTGGCTAATAGCGTTTCTGGTTTACCACCGCCGCCGCCGCCGCCGCCGCCGCCGCCGCCGCCGCCGCCGCCGCCGCCGCCGCCTCTTCAAACGTTGACTTTTAGTTAATCACGGGCCGTAAGCGTCATTTAGATGATGATGATGATGATGATGATGTTCTCGTTGTGGCTCTAATCGGAGCTCATATTTCTGCTTTAGCCAGCGCCACTAGTCGTGTAAAAGGCCAATGTGATTGCCTTGTGGCCATCGTCGCGCGTCCATCCGTTACAATTTAGCGCGTTATGAAAAGTTATTTAAAATGTGGCAGCTTATTCACATGCAGATAATATTGAATCGGCAAGATATATGTAACTTCGATGAAACTGTTGCAGGTATGGTGAAATCCGCTAAACGCAACATGGCCCAACGGCCCGTCAAGCTTCGATAAAGTTAAATAATGACTCTCCTGATCCGATTTTGAATCTCACTCCGATAAACTTGGGATTGTTGACTACGTCGCGACACTGCTCACGAGAGTATTTTAGTCGTAACTGATGATTATTGCAGTACACCCTATAGAAAATCCAGTTCACGCTATTCAATCACATTTTGTTTTGGCGCGCGTTCAAAATTTTCGAAGAAGTTCCTGCTTGTAACCACCTAGATTTTGCCAGGCTTCACCCCTAGTAGACTGTTATGTGCTCCCCATCGAGGTTTGGCCTCCAACCCTCAACCCTGTGAACGGTGGCCAAGGCGGTATGGAGCCAGTCACAGTAGAAAACGAGCGTGCACCTTATCAAGCTCTTTATTCCTCTCTTCCCTTGCAAAAAAAATCTAGGTTTATCTAACACAGATCGGCTAGAAGGGTTAATTTGACTAAAACGAGAAAAGCTGCGTCCCTGTTAGACGGAACGTCAATGCGCAAGTTCGCCGTAACAAGGAACACTTATATTTACACATATGGTGTTCTTCAGTCGTGCTTTACCACTTTAATCGAAGTTACACACCTGTACAGTCCCACAGCACGTCTCGTATGATTACATGCATAACTGTCAATAGTTACTTCCGCCGTAAACAAATGTGAACTTTTTTTATTTTTTTACGGAATAAGCTCACACACCCATACCATCATAAAAACAAAATCACTATTGTTTACCACACAGCCCATATAAAGCAATACGAACAATTAAAGTATGGCGTTTGAACTAACTTTAATTATTTGACAAAAATAAAAAAAGTAATTTGGATTTAGCTGCTTGAATCACAGAACTGTTCTGCGCTAAAGCTGGGAATAAACGTTTTCGCCTGTAGTAATGAATACCTTCAGCATATAAAATGGCTATGACCTCATAAATCGAAACAGAGGCAAATGACGGTTATTAAAAAAAATAATCTTTAATTGTATAATTCTTCGTGGCAGTTGCGCGATATAGATTGTGACATTGGTAGGCTCTCTGCACGGTATCATCCGCTGCACAACCCATTTCCATTTTGCACAGTGGGCATATTCTATTCATGACCACTTAATGTAAATGGTTGATTTTTTCCTTACCTTGTACATGGCAGAATCTGTTTAGATATCCGCGATTCGCTTATAGTCATCTATCCAGATCATCTAGATCTAGACAACTCGTTCGTGCGGTAAAGTCCACAGTAGATAACGTTGATTTTTATTATATCGTGCTGCTTCAGTTAGCAGATATGTCTATATGGACATACTGTTTGTGAATGCTGAACGATATATTCCTTTGCCCTCGGTGTTTTCCACTCCTACGTTTTTTTTTTTTTTTTTTTCTAAATATGCGTGCGTGTGTGTGTATAATATAAATCGTCAAGCATTTTTTTTTTGGCTTTTGAGTAAACGCTAATTCAAACAGAGAAATTTCGTAGTAGCGGAGTGATGCTTGTTCGGCAGTTTTTTGCAGGTTGTTGGACGCTGTTTTAACTTGTTGTTGTTTAAGCGGGTAGTTTAAATTAGATCGATGAGGCAATTTCGCATATTGTATCCTTACCAGCTCAACCATTACAATAAATAATATAGAAGGACTGCTTAAAACAGAAACACTAAGGGCGGAGTATTCGGTATAATTTACGTTGAGTTTTACGAAAAACAAAGCTTTTCCAGAAATTAATTCTGTTTTTAGTTCTATTATTAAGCCTTTATTATCTCTCTGTTAAGATGGGCTAGATAATTAACGTTACGCTGATCCTTGCATAGTACGACAAGCTTGGTCCAGGGGTCGATGGCGCTGAGATGCCAGACGTGGATAGGAAATATATGATATATATCTGATGATATTTAACAAGCTGTGAATAATCTAACATTTAATTAGAACAGACCGAAACAGCGCGTCTTGTACATGATTTTTTAGCTTAATATTCCATATAAAAAAAACTGAAAACGGTTGTCGGTGAATTACGGTCTAAAACTGTTAGCCCTTGTTTCTGGCTTGTTTCCCAACACCCAGATTTAATCCCTAGGGTATATTTAGCTCGTATCGTCAACTCATCGTATACTGAATATAATTAGCCCATTAGCGATAATCGCCGAAGCCCTAACTGGCTTGCAGGTTACAAGTTTTTAGGCACCAAAAGATTTGGTTTTCTTTTTTTTTTTTTTGATAGAAAAAATGTACACCGGAAAGCTACGTTTAACAATGTATTTGTTAAAAACTTGTTGAACCTGATAAATCTCAGAATAAAAGTTTCGTGTGAAAGTACTGAGGACCCTTTCACACACTTTGGATTGGATACAATGAAAACTATCAGCGAACGGCAGAGAAACTGATTCAATGGGTAACAACTACTTTTCAGTTTCAAAGGTAAAGAAGAAAATTGTAAATGTAATGAAGGCGTTCTGCACAATGAAGGTTGAATACCGCAAGGTAAGAAAAAATCATGTGACAGTCGGTTATTACTATTGTTGTTGGCCTGCCAGCTGAAAGCATCCTTGTCACGGAACTTCAATAGTTCAATCAAACTGTTACAGCAACAGATATAGCCAATTCGTACGGTAAGAGCGTGGGTCGGGAATACAAATCAGTCCAACTATTATTACACTTATAAGTAATAAGTTATGGTTTAAATATTCATTCAATCACTTAATCAACTTTCAATTATTCTCATTCCTCCTCGATCCATTTTAAGCACAGTCATCATTGTTGTTCGGTAGATGAACAATGACCTAGGCAAGCGCCGATACTGCTACTTACTCATAACTTAAAATCTTGACAGTTATTAACTTCACTAGAAATAGATTTCTGGAGAAATTCAAACGAAACCTATCCTGCACGAGTGTTCGTAGACCTGACGGTCGTGACAACGTTATCGGAACGAACAACCTTTCGTGTTGTTGAAGCACTTCGCCAGCTACCTTAAATCAGTGTTACTCCTTCGAAAAATCGCTTACTCTGTCTGCGATCTCAGTAAGTTACCTATAAACATCAAAAACTACTAATAAGATTATGACTGGCAATGTTGTTAATCCCCAATAGTCCTTTCCTTTTTTTTTTTTTTTTCAGAATAGACTGAGAGTTTGACACGCGTTTCTTTTCCAGTGAATTATTTCCATTGACAGATGCAGCGGGTAACTGAATTGAAACCGATTTTGTCCAGATTTGTTTACAATCAGTATTTGTTGAAATACGAGCCCGCTTTTAGGCTGACACACTGGGGGGATACAATGGGAGAGGTTGCTCTCATGCGCTGTATAATAGAGATCCTTTTCTGGCTGGCTGGCTGGCAGGCAGGCAGGGGGAATTATCAAATCAACAACGATATTAGCGCGAACGTAGCATACTGTTGTTGACTCCTTGAACTATTACTAGCGATATGCAATCGTTTTTAGAGCTCTCTTAAATATTACGCGGCATTTACAATATACAGCTTTTCGTGTACTGCCGCAAGCCTTTTGTCCTTATATTTGGCTGTCTTTTTCCTGTAAAATGCAAGGGGGTACTTGTTGGCGTTCTAGGACACAGGAACTTTTAACCACTAGGGCACCACAGATATAGCTCATACTGTAATAGCGCTTTAGAGGGCATTTGGTCATCGTCTTCGTAAAGATATCTTATCGAGTCTCTACAAAAAACTAACAAAAGCCTGGAAGTCCACCATAACCATTGCGGATAACTGTGGTTATCAGTTAAAAAAGATTGCACCATTTGCTTAAAAAGACCGAAGCTGCCGTAATGATCGTGGAAATAAGTTAGCTCAGCTTAGTACATGTAAGCCTTGCGAGACGGCGGTTTCGCTTCTAAATCACGAATTCACTGCTATTCCCTGTAGAAAATTTAAGTAGATTCAGCTTGATTTTTGATATTGCAAAGTTGGCCTTTGCAATACCAACAATGGCCGCATGAAAAAGTAGGGTATAAAATGGAAGTAATTATTCTCTTTTTTATAATTTGCCTAAGGTTTGATAGAACGCAAGGCGAAATCGAAAAGAATCTTCAAATTTTTTCAGGTTAGGTCGTCAGCCTGAATCGTACCAAATTAGTGAACTGTATGCATTTCAGAAATGCTAACATTTTTTTTAACCCACGTTTTCCCGCTAAAGGAAAGAAATTAACTCTTATAATTCCATCATCCTGTATGCATAAAACCTGAGTTACTTCCGCTACATATGAAGACCTTTACAGCTGAGAATTAGACTTTTGCTAACTGCATTGCTATATATTACGCAATCCTATTTGCTGATGCACATTTAATATTATCACTCAGTTTTTGTATTTAGAGACTGAAACGAAAACAATTGGTTGCTATTCAAAAGCCCTCAAGGCCCAATGGGTCCAAGTGCCCTAGATGACGGAAGTCCTGTTACGGATTCTTTCGAACTACTTGTCAAAGGAACTATCGCAGTAATCGCAACCCCGCATTGAATCAGCAATGGCCAAAGCGTCGTCCGTTCCAAACCACATCAGCGACGGCTGAACATTTTACCGCGGGTTATTACTGCACCGACTACGTCTGCTACCGCCTCCAGTTGAAGATCGTTTGCTCAAACTGTGAAATTCGCTACTTTGCACTAGCTAATGATCAGGAGCCTCGTGTTGTTTTCATAGCCATTCCGCGCTCGCTCTGCGACACGTTAAGAGAGGAAAATAAGACAATCGGACACCCTGGGTCCGGTGGCAAAAGTTTTCATCGCCCCTAATCACGATACTCGGTTGGCCTTATAAAACTTGTCCAGCTGCATTATATCAAAGCTAGGCTTTAAGCCTGTCCTAATATTATTATTATTCAACAGTTTGCCAACAACGCAAGCTGACTTTAGCATCAAACGATGTAAACAAATCAATCGGTTTGTTAAGCCGATAAAAAGCCAATTTGTCAAGCATGAAAAAATTACGGCTAAGCACGAACATTTTCGTTTGCAGGAAAAGTAGTAAAGCTTCACAGATCTCACTTTTCACGTGATCAATGCTCACGAAAAGTACGGCAACAATGCCTCGTTATAGCGGCGATTTTTTTTTCTATCTCTCATTCTGCTTTGTACCTCGTCCACGATATCGTGTGCCTACTGCGCTAACGTTGATTGTAAGTTGGAGATATACGTTAGGCGTACGTTCCAGATGGAGCATGGATCCGCGTACAGAATGACCATCTTACGCAAGGCTCATGGAAGCTGACAAGCTACGATATCACAGCGCACAGCAGTGTCCCGGCATCAGGTTGTGACAGCGCCACGATGACCAGAAAAAATGATCAAATGACGCAACCTCGGTTCTCCTGTCATTCGAAGCAATAGCAGGGAGGAAAGGACGACAGAAAATTGGTAGTGGACGCACTTCTAATGGAAAAATTTTAACATGCAGAGTTAGGCAAAACAGCAAAGAGAAATAAGCTAAAATAGGATATTTAAAAAGCCTGAAAGTCGCCTGAAAAGTCACCGAAGAACGAATGTTGAGATAGTAACTTCGCTGACCGCTGTTGCAGTCATGTGTAAACATGTTTAAGCATCTGAAATGACCTTGCTCATTATCAGTTCATTGATCAATATGTGCCACTTAAGGGAAATTTCACAGAGTTTCTATATTATCGGTGGAGGAAGGTGGAGCAACAGGTTGACCTGGGTCATCGTCTTAGAGTATTATCTTTGCCGATTTCAAAATGATCGAATCAACAGCCTAACGATGACGTTTTCGAAAGTTTAACTAAATAAGCACTTTTTTTTTTCTATACTATGCTCGATTCTACGAGTATGCCGCAATACGCAAACATTCATCCGAATCGCGTGATGTTTCTTCTGTCGTATCTCATGTCGCAAAGAAAAATGTCATGTTTTTCTAGGCCAGCTTACTGAGTGTATCAATCAGTCGGACGCTGCTGGAAATGCATAACGCTCACAAGTTTGTTTACATGCTCATCCTGAAGTTAATGTACAGTAAGTTTATTAGAAAATGCGACAGAAGCACAAGTTCACATTATAAATCACAATAATTAATTTATTAAAAAAGCCTTTCGCTGAGAATCATCACTGCTTAATAGCTGACTCTTATCAAATATTAATAGCAATCTTTGACAAAGGGCAACTTCATCCCCAATTCGTACGAAAGATTCATTTCGTCCCGTTAAAATTTTTTCGTCCTTGATCTGGCGTAGTAGTACGCCAAAATAAATGGCCTATTTTGCGTACAATTATAGCATATAGATAAGTACGGCTATATTTACGAGTATTGGTTCTCCCGATAATTACACAAAAATAATACCTGGAGGGATGGGGCGGGGTGGGGTGGGAATTGTCCGCTCCTTACTAAGTACTGGTTGAACATGTGCCGTAGCGTAATAATCGCAGTAACATTTAAAGATATCTGGGCTAATTAGTTCTAATCGTAGACGAAGCCCATCTAGCCTTTCATGCTATTCTAAGGAACTAATCAGACTGAGTTCTCTGAAGATAAAAACGAGAACTTCGTACCGATCTGCGAAAACAGATTTTTTTGTTGTCTTACCAGGATAGTAGCGTGTTTCTACTACATCTGGCGTTTCAATAAATAGGAGCTATAAAACAATGGTCAATTCAGAAAAAAAAAAAGATCAAGTTCATAATGGACAACCATCGTCGGTTACGAGACGCGTGTTACTGTTGTAGATGTGGTGTTCGAGCGAATTACACAGGTTACCCTATAAAAATCATTAAATATATATAAAGTATGCTTAAGTGAATGAGGTACCGTTTAATGAGACCTTGAGGACAGTGAACTTGGGAGGTTATAAGGGCGCTGGGCTCGAATGGCAAATACCGTTTCGAATACCGAAGATCTGTACCTAACGTGAGCTCTATAATAACATATGTGGACTGAGTCACGCTTCACGCGTCATCACGTATGTTCATCGATTCGAGGTTGACATAAAATCGTGTGATTTTTATAGGCAGAATTACTTGTAGTAGGAACTGAAGTTGAGTGGCTCTATTGTCATATCTGTGCAACTGCTGTCCTAGCCGTACATTTTGCCTCCCATTATAAGCCCCAAGCTAATCAAATTATGACCATTATATAACGAGGACGCGTATTTAGATTCCCCCATTGAAGTTCGGCACTAAAAAGTGCTACAGATGATTATTTAACTACGGATGCTTTTCTAATATCCGGTTGTGTAAACATAATATAAATTATGTTTGATTTTTCATTCTACGGAAATTGCATCTTGTTGCAGCGTCCTGTACGTGGATTCCATATCGCCGAGTCTCGAAAACGCTTATAGCAATATCATCTCTGCACTGGTGAAGATTGTTTGATATCATTGTCTTATGCTTAAAATTGTCAGGCAACACCGCCATCGAAACTTTTCCGTAAGTTAACTGTATTTAATGTACGTAGATATTATATCAATGGAGACGGTGACACTTGGTCTTCTATTATTTGCCAGGTACGTTACCTTTCGATTGCATACTCAAATGCGTACTTGCTACCGTGTAAGACAACAACATGGTACGATCAGCACAGGCTAAGCACACTGAATGTACACACGTCCGAAGGGTCTTGCTTATAAATACACAAATTCCGCCCACAAAAATAAAACTCATATCTGAATTTCATCTAGGTAGCGTGTTCTCGTACAAGCACTCATGGTTTTTCAATTGTCAGTCGATCGCTAACAGAGAATGCTTTATTGCAGAACTAGGCAAGGACGTGGCCTATCATCAAACGGTCTGGCTATGCCTTTTCTTACATAGATCATTGCGTTACTTCAGTTGTTTTGTTATACATTACTGGATCTGATTTAGTCTCGCTGAATATATCCGAACGAACACGCTTTGGAAAACGTTCCGTACGCCCCCAACATAATCGTTACTATATTACCATTGTGTCCGACTTAATTCCTTCCAAATTGACAGCTGCGATACTCCGTTATCTACGTATGTCCAATCGATTAGATCTTCCCGACTAATTATCTTAGAGTTATAGGCCCTGGACATGAGGCAGCTATTCAGTTTAGCTCGAGGTTTAATACTCGATGGCACTTTATTATATTGTTGTTTTTTTCTTCCCAATAAACAAATAATTATGCGTGATTTTGTGATTATTACAATTTTTTATTAAAATTATGAGACGGGCTAGCCTATTATTTGTAGAGGCTGATGTTCTATCATTGTTGTTAGGATTATTTATCATATGGACAGGAATATTATGATCATCTTTCTGCGCTTCGTGCCTTCGCTTATGCCTTTCTGTGCACAGCTCTGATCTATACAAAAACCTTTGATTACTTAATCGCTATATAGTTGGTATAATCGGATTGTGAAATGTATCATTACATAACTGCACCATTCCTGATGCTGTTATTGTAAATATTATCATAACCATATAGTTCCCATGGCAAATAATAATAATAAAAAAAAACAAAAAAAAAAACGTTATAACAACGCCTAAATAATCGCAGAGCTCAATGCTATTTAGTCGGTAAATTGGTAATCATATGAATTTGCGTGCTACAATGCCCGACATAGGACGGCATTACTAAACATTATAAAGCAACGGTAATTTTATCTATCCATCAATATAATACGAATTATTACTATTATATAATAGAAAAATAACAGTATGGGATCAAACTTCATCAGTGGTATAACATATTCTCGTGTCGTTTGTTGTATTTTTATTATTTCATATAAAAGGCTTCACAGGTTACTTCGTTTTGGCGAGCAATATCGCCCGAATTTTCCCAAAGTTAGCGTGATATTCTTCTGTGTTGCCCTAGTAAGATTTTTGGCGACAGTAACTATAGCATTAATAAACATATAAACAACAAATATACTGTTAAAGCGTTACTAGGCATACGTTTCTATGGCGAGAGTTTATTCTGCTATATATCTATATATACACAGAATTTTCTGAAAGTCTGATGTGTGATACATTATACGGCGGCGCTAATAGTCATAGAAAGTAAGGCAGCAGTAATGACAGCTATACACTGTATGAAGAATAATTCCCGCGACTGCGATATCGCCAACGTCGCTGGTGTTTGTATCGATGCTCGTACGTATCACAAACATGATTGCGGGAAACCTGGCTATGTCATGTGATAAAATCACATTTCCGAAACCTTCCTCCAACAATTGAGCCTCACACCCACTACAAGATCACGTGGGCGCTGATTGCTGGCCCTTGCGTCGCGACCCGGCCCGCCGCCAGAGAGCCGCGAGGCCTAGCCTTGGGCCACGCCCTGGGCCATCGCCCCGTCAATAACGGAGCGATGAGAATCGAGTGATTTTTTGTTCAAAAAATTCTTCGCTCGTTCGTTTTGTTCTCCATGGGTAGGGTAGTTCGTGAGATGAGTTTATTGCTACTGTGACTTTTGTTGCTATTGTTGTTTGCGTAGCTAGTTCAGTAGTGACTTTAAAGATTATGTCCCGGGTACGACGGCACTCAATACTAGGCCCATTGGAGCGAAAGTGAGATAGGTTCTACTGAATCAATTCGAATAAGGTCATATCTTAGTGGCGAATAATGCACAACGAGCCCTTCCGTAAAGCTGTATGTTTGAATCGAGCAAGACCAGCTTCTCTTACGTAGCTGCTAAAACCCGTCCGTTGGCAACCCAATTGCACAATACCCATTCAGTCCAGGATAACCGCTTTTCTGGTTCTAGCCAGTTTTCTGGTTAGCCTGCTTTGGCATTTCTTCGACAACACGACACAAACAATTGTTTTGCTTCTAACTTAGTTGAGACATTCATGTGTCCAGATTGAAATGCAGCTTTTAATCTTCTGGATGTTGAGTTAGAGCTGAATGTTTTGTGTTGGGCGGTAGCTGGCATAGTGATAATCCAGAACAGTATAGTTAGCCTATAAACTAACGCATTTGTAATAACACAAAACACATATTGCAGTTTGGCCGCCGCCGTCGTCGTCGTCGTCGTCGTCGTCGTCGTCGCCTGAAGGTTTACGGCTTATTTAAGAAAATTAGCTATTATTTGAATGTGACGTCAGTAACAATAGCACTTATGTGCTACCTAGTAACGTCTTTTGTGCGACTTGAATTAACTGAGCCTGAATTACGGATGACAAGAAAGAAAATGTCCTGAAATAAATTTCGCCGATAACTTGTGAGCTGAAAGATACCAAGCGACTGATCATAGGCAAATTTTTCATTGTCGATAATTCTAATTCGGTTCAAATCAGCCATTGCATCTTTTTTCTACGCTACATTCCCATATGTTGTATGTACATATAT
>NW_019212903.1:35910-53792 GCF_002532875.2 Varroa jacobsoni | reverse complement strand
TTCTTTATTTCCCCTTGGCCAGGAAGTAAATGAGTTTCTCTGAGGTATGGGAAAGGGAAAAGGTAAAAGTAGATTTATAATGTTGAAAGAAATAGATCAACAATTTGTCGGGTGGCATAGATGTTGCACTGATTACTCGTACAGCCCAATTTTACGTATTTGTCTAGACTACCCAGTCGCACTCCAAATAATAACAGATTCGACAGAGAACTATACGGCAAGCACAAATGGTTATATATATGCCACAGTGAGACGATCGCAATCAATTACAATGACCAGACACTGAAATGAGCCGGCACATATACGGTATTATTTGTGTATCAAAATGTTATCATCTACTTACATTTCAGTTTTGGGATTGGCTTTAGTGATCACACATTAAAGCATTTCCTACCAATATTTGTGCGTGGAAAACAGAATAAAACATATGAGAGCGAGAAGCACTATTGCAAAGAATTAGCAAATCATGTTATTCATAAAAAAGTAAAAGACATTATAATCTTCTTTGCTGGCACCTAAGTAACTGTTAGTTAGGTTAACTAACCTATGTGAAATCTCAGAAACGTTTTCAACTTTGTGTGTATTACTACTATACTAAACTATAAGTTCTCTTGACAACTGATTTGAATTTGAAAAGAAGATAATGTATACCTGCTGTAAGTGGATGCTTTCACTAACGCTAAGTGAAACCGGTGCATTTTCGAATAGCTATAGAAAAATTAATTCTATTAGTTTTCATACTCATTACCATTAGCTATTGGGGCCGAAATAAGCAGAAGGTGTCATTCGTTGTTGTAGTCAAATATTTTGCAAAAAAAAAGTAGTTTTTTCTTATATTAAAGAGCGTTCTTTTATATTTAAATTTTCTAATAAATAGTCTGTAAAGGTCAAAATAAACGACCTAGTATTGGTTTAGCCTTCGCAAAGACGAAATTGTAAACGTCATTTTTGTCATTATCGAGGACATCTTCTTTGGTAGCGCAGTTTTAAGCGCAGAGCTATAAGCTCTTAAATTCTTTGTCAATTGACAACTGACTTCGCAGTACCAATAGTGTTATTTTGATGCTTTTGATTGTATTAATGGCACTTGGTCTCTCTTTTTCATCATCTTTCTATCGCCTAGCCTACTATTTCTCCGTAAGCTCGTGAGGAAGTCACTAGTGGATCACTTATATTCTTTACTTGTCATGCAGTAAACTTCTTAGCAAACAACGGTCAAGTGCGCATAACATTCACACTAATTAGTCTAAAATGTAGCACAATCTAGAGGATACAAACAAATCTTGCGTTGAGTTCGCCCCGTTCTCACATTACGGAATAAACTCAGCCTTGCACTGAGAGGAACTGAGTGAGATATTGATTAGCCTTAAAGCCTAAAAAGTTCGGAACATAGTTTTATTAGCTTTGTTTTGTGATAAAAAGTCACAATCAATATAGACATGTTAGATGTAAATCTTGTTAGTCTGCAGCAGAATTATCAAATCCAGTGGAAGAGGCCCCGTTCATCTAAATTCCCATCTAATGATAGTAAAAACTTACAAGCCAGGATACATTATTAGATATAAAGGCGCAACAAGCTCGGTTTTTTTGTAACTAGGCGGGTAAAACCGAAAGGAGTGGTGAGGGTTTAGAAGCAGCAAACAAAAATCGCGACCATAGAATTGAGAAGTCGGCGCCTTTCCGGCATCTGTGTGTCGGAGACGATTTGATATTGAAAAACTCAAACATGTAAGGTGATTGGATAGCGGCTGGATGGTATAATAGAAGTGCCTTCATATTCATACTGGGCCCTGTTTCTTCAGGGTCGTCATAGAGAACAGTTGCTTTCGTCCTGTTCAATGGGAAAAACCAGCCACCGTCACGATGGAAACGTAAGGATGAGATCGTTACTATGTACATGGCTCCGCACTTTAACAAATGCTTTGGCAAAAAAATGTACATACATGCCCTTATATACAGATCCGCCCGGCACGAGTGTGTAACACAGAGAGGGCCGGCCGACATGTCTCCCGCCTGGACGACTTTCTCATTTGATGCTTATGTTGGCATTGGCTGCGCGCGTTGTTGTTATTATTGTGCACATTATCATTATCAGAAAAAAGATAGCAGTATCTCAAAAAATCCACCTGCTCGTTCTTTCACTTGGCCCCTCTCGTGTTTCTCTGGTCGAGCTAAGCAAAATCTGCAAAATGTACCTCTCTTTCTAAAAGGCAAGGTCGCTCATGCGTACCGTCGCCGATTTTTCTTCTGTCTTCATATACCCAGTCACATATACTCCGGTATTCCAAAAAGATATTATTCTCCGTCTCTTCTTTCCTACGCCGCTTTTTGGTGTATATGGAAGTGTTATGTGAGCGTGTGCGTTCTTTGCAGTCCTTCCGATATCGACAACTAAATCTAGAATGCCATATTCGTTTTCTCGCCTTAGTCAATGGCACATGTTTACGCATCTGTACTTTGCCTCCCTGTATCTCTGTACTTTTTTGTGTTCTGCGCGTCGCGCCTCGTCTCGCTTCTCTGAAATTCTCTGATCACTTGTAGCTGTTGTATCTTGCTTTCGCTGAATACAACAGAAACGCAAGATGCATGATTTGCAAAAGAGTCAAAATGCCTTTGCGCCTCTGAGTATATGAAGAGTTTGAAGGTTAGTAAGAGAAGTCACATGTGTATGTGCTTTGGTACTTTGCCGTGGATATGCAACATGACTATATTCAAGCGAATGACAAACCGAGAATGTACCTTAACACCTGAAGGTACCTAATCATTGTTTCTATTCTTATTACATGTGACGTTTATACAACCAACATCAATCCAATAACGGTACGTTTTCACATCTGATTACGACAAGCTTTAAACTTTATTAAAAAATTAAGTTAAGATTATAAAAGAATAACCTACTACTATATTTATTTACTGATTATATATAAAATTTAATATAGTGGCATCAACTGCTATTTTCTTCACCATGGAATATAAAAGTGTGTACAGGTTGCCTCAAAAAATAATTTTTTTGCGATAACTGAGGTTGTAGTAAAGCAGTATCAAAAGCTAGTTTTGTATACGTCGCGGGTTAAAATCTGGAATTTGTGCAAAAAATGTTTACGGAGATCTTTCTCAAAAAAAGAGAAATCTCAACAGTAAAGAGTTCGTCTGCGAGTCACAGATCTGCTGATGTATGGTACTTTTCAAGTGGGCAAACGTTTAACTTGAAGCTTACTAAAAGTGTAGGCGCGAATAAAACAAAAGACAAGCTTTGTGTATGGAAAGCATAAAAGTGACTGGTTCAGATTATCGGGGTCGTAATGGGCCATCCCGCCGCTATTACCTGGGTAATCGCGAACTTCAAATTTTTCGCGCGTAACCCGTATTGGCTTTCTATTACTTGAACGCGCAAAATTCGAAAGCTTATTTTATTTATAAAAAAATATAATGGTTCGACGTCCAAAATTTGGAGTTTATTGGTGTCCAAGCAACGGCGGTGATATGGCTCTTACTACTGAAACCGCAACGGGCTCTGTCTGCACGAAACAGAATGGCAGGTTTAGCCGTGAACGACTAGCTTCGAGAAGAAAGCCTGAAGCTCTTGTTCTCGAAGCTACTCAGAGAAGAGGCCAGAAATGTGGCTTACGGGACTCAAACGAGCGAAATATCATACCCAGCACTGACCTAACCGGTAAAGGTTTTCGGGCCAAGGGAACGCCTGTGCTGCATTACGCTGTTGAGAGCATGGGGGCACCAGGGTAACTGGAAGACAGTACGCATCCATGAGGGTTAGAAATCGGCTAAGAGGTGTGGCCGAAAAGACGCTATACAGTTAAGACTTTAAGAGATTAAACAGTTAAGACTAGAAGAGCGTGGCGTCGAGACAGAAACGAGAATGCTGTGTGGTGTTTACTACATAGATGTTGTCATCACGGGGAAGATTTTAGCGATAAGCAATGGCAACTATCAAAGTGGCTATTTATTACTGTGACTGAATTTTTCGTGATTTAAAATGTATCTTGTGGACGAATTCGTATAATATTTATAACAGCGGAGAGGATTGCATTTTGTCGGTGACCGACAGTGCAAATGCGGTATCTGTTGTTTTGTTCTAGCTTTCTTCAAAAGCCAAATATAACAAGCTCCTGCAACGAGGACTTGACTCTTAAATAGGAACTATTATAATTATAATTTCATATTAATAGCCGTGAATCAGGAAGCTGTCTGTTCACTCGAATTTGCATTTAGCAGTTGGAAAGTTATCAAATGATGGCCCAGTAAAGCAGCTTTACCTGTTTTCATAAACCACTTGTAACTAGATATTAAGTTTTAAAAAAGTTATATTGAGAACGACTCCATGACAACCCAAAAGAGATTATTGCAGAATATATGATAAAGATTCTCGCACCCAGTAGAATCAATGGTTTTTGAACTTAGACAGGTGGCGGTGATGACAAAAAGCTAAATATCTGTTTGTCGTAACCATTTGCATTTAAATCAGTAAAAAAAAACAAAAAGAATGGATACGGCAGTTCTGCGAATAACCTTTGTCTGATTTTGAATCCATACAAAAATCTGAACTACTTAAAAGCCCTAGCCGTTTTAGCGTGAGCATATAATCAGCTGAACTTTTTTTACAGCACATCATCTGCAAAACTGTGACTTAGGCTGGAACTACTATCAAGGAACGACAGGTTAACCGTTACAATAACAATTATAAGTTGGCGGAACTATGATTTTTAGATGGTGTGTGTCTGGCGTAATTCAGGCTGGCCATTTCAACGGCGGTAGGGAGAGTTTAGAAGAATCTCCTATTAAATTATATTCTGCGTCAAAGCTGCGTTTTGTCAGACGTAATCGAAATAGACAAAAATTTCGCCTAAGAGCTACAGCGGAATCAAAAGTACTTGAAAATAAGTCTAACTACCCTTGTCCAAAAGCAAAAAGATTCTCAATGATTATTTTTTGTTTAAACAGCAATAGCTACCTCTCCTTTTTTACAACAAAACTGCCAGTGAAACAACGTCTGCTCTGTGTACTTTAAATCTATGGCACAAGCCGTTATTCTCATAACATAATTATATTGAAGCGGTTATCGAGACGCATTCAGTTTCAGGAGGTACACTATATGCGGATATATCGGCCTTCGTTGTGCCTCTGTCAAATTACTTATCAAATCATCCATTACTGTTCCTACATAAATACAGGTCTTTGTTAGTAAAGGTTATTTTTTTTTATCGATTTATTGTGTAGGCAATGGAGCAAAAAGTTCCATGACGAAATCTGCCAGTATGCTCAGGACACAACTCCTTTCGACGAATGTATAATAAAATATGATGGTAACTCACCAGCGCATTAATATTTGATACAAAAAAGGTGTTGAGCCAGGCCAGAGTAAAACTAAAACAGAATTACGAATGCTTGCATTGTCTTTTGTCTCTTCAAGAGAATCTCATCGTTGTTGTATTAGATTACTTATCAGATTATACTGCTGCTAGTACGTATTTCATAATGGTATGATTCGTAGTGACTGCTATTGTTTCCATTACATCGGCTGCATATACTACAACGTAAATAGATGTAATAGAGTAGAACCGCGTTTAGCATCATGGACCAATGAATATCGTAGATTGTCCTATCGGGTATCTTCGTTTTTTTTAGAACCAGTTGCCTGCCTTCTACATGCATACTGTATTAATGTTTCCATACAACCTAAGAGTGGCGGTTCTATGTTCGATCGTGCTTTAAACGGAAACTTCATCTATGATGAGTCATTTTCATAATAAATGAATGGAGAGGCTAGTATTGGGGCTCGTTAACCCCTATACCATATTGGCGCAGGTTGTTGAAACGTTAACAAGGCATTCGCAGATCTCATCTGCCCCGAAACTCCGTATGTCCGATATTACCGGATCACGGCACAGCGACGATGCATAAAGTAAAAAAAAAACAGGCATGTCCGCTCTCTATGTATCTCTGTAAGTACAATTGAATGTATTGTACGGATCTCACCCTGCCCCCACATAATTGAGAAGGACGATGGGATTTAGAACTCGGTTCAGCTGGATTCGCCTTTGTGACTCCTTACTGACTCAATGGATTTATTGTGGCCTTAAGTTTTGATCCAGTTTAGTTCGTTTTTTTTTCTAATATCATTACGAAACTCAGAACATGCATTCTGCGATATAATACCTTTTGAAACACTTACTAATAGTAGTCGAGTTCGGTATGCGGATGACACATCGTAACATCAAGGGATGTTTAACGACTCAGACATTAATGATACCGTCAACATGCATGAATTATATATTTCTTCTAGTGAAATCCTGAACTTGGTCTCCAGAACTGCTTGCATTATACCTGTTATTTGTGCCTACAAACATCCATCCATCGCTATAGATCCCATAAAAAGCATGTCTGCTGGAATGACCTATCTCACGGGCCAAGTCATTATAATTATAGCATAGCGTTGTAACTCAACATTTTGGATGTACCCGAATATTGTTTTCCGATAGATGTAGTGGAAATCGTCCATGCTGAAGCACTAATCTGGAGCAATACTCAATCAAACTAGAAACTTTAGGGTGCGTCCACGGGAAGGCAAACATTCTTTGTTCTAATGGAGCAGCACTAGTTGTAGGAGTTGTGCTATCGACGACAGAAAGCAAATATTGGTGTAATGACTCGATAGATCATTTTCATGAATACAGTACCGTCAATGTGGGTATGGCAGAAATAAAGGGCTATGATCGTCAGTACTTACGTTTTGGTTAGAGAACGCATAGTATTTCATTCCCCTGGCAGGTTACATAAAACGGAAGTAAGGACGAATGGTTAAGAGTTATCTAGGGTGCTTTAAGGCACACCGGGCCGTACTAGGCTATGGCAGGTCGAGGAAGCAGTGACCGTCGAACAAAATCGGCGCACAGCCGGCGCGCTGCTGCAAACGCGACGAAAAGCTGCTGGTAGCAAAGGAGAAAGAAAACGATAAGGAGAAAAGAGAGTCTTGGCCAGCTAACTCGTCAGCGACCTGTATACCTGATTTGTCTGTCAGAATGGCCACCAGCGGAACGATAACCATTGAAAAGCTCCTTCTTACGATAGAGTTGCTTCTCTTCGTGCTTATCCTACCTTTCGCTCGCACACACCTTCTCCCTCATCTTTTTCTCTGTTCGGTCGCCTGGACCCAGGCTATGGCACCAATCCCACCTACCATGGTTATGCATATCTTCCACTGGCAACAGCAGCATACCACCACAACCTTCCCCGCTTCACGGCATTCTTCGTCAATCCCTAAAGTGTGCGCTCCGTGTCCGTCCTATAAACTTACGCATTTTAGACCTCTTCCAAGTATACGATTGGCAGTTCATCGTGGTGATCAGCAGTGAGCAGACCATGGTCCATTTCCGTTGATCCCTTCGGTCTTTGGGGCTCGGTTGAGCAGTGACTCGAACGAGCAGAGGGCCTAGTTTATCGTACTGCGATGAATTTTCATCTGGATATCATTTACAGAACAGCCCCCAATGGCTTCCTGTCTTGCTTGAAGTCATCTACTGTTTGTCGTTCCACAACGGTTGCTAACTTTGTTTCGCATGGGTTCGTTTGGTACACGCGGTATTTTCTGAAGCATAAATTTACAAATTTGTCCATCTCGACACCGAAGAGCCTACTCAGTGCTTTCAATGTATTTCGTTCACCATAAGTTATTTCTATATATATTGTAGTAAAAAGTATCGTTGTAGCCTTATGTAGTCGTATTATGGCTCCACTAGATACAGCAAAAAAGCTCCCTGAAGTCACAAAATGTTCGTTTTTATTAGACACACGGAAGTATTAAGGTGTGCGTCGGATCGATCAGCTTGAACGATGGAGGCGATGCCCTTGCAGAATACTGGAGAGGTCATAAAAATCAGATGGGGAGAAAAACTTTCGTCTTTTCTAATTAGCAGGGAAACTGATTTTTCGGGTGGCTCAACGGGATCTGCACACTACTGCACTTTAGTATCTTATCGGTGTGAAAAAGCTGATAGTTGAGTTTACGGTGTTACTAGGCTCTTTTTAAGTAGGTTTTTCCTTAGCTATAAAATACAAACCTGTATATGAAAGTTATAATATTCACTATAATCTGAGCACTTAAGGAGCTATATATTTTGATCAGTTCTAAAGATATGCAATATAAGTAAGATAAAAGATAAAAGTTTAGGTTTTCATTTTTGTTTGTCGGCCAATAAACTAAACGGTCTTGAGTATCGACTACTGCCCCATTTTCAATCTTCACTGCATTTATCTGGCCTACTTTTTCATGAACTAGCGGATGCTGTAGTCATACAAAACAACAAAGGTTACTCAAATCCTTCTATATCTTAATCATAAAAATCCTTGAACTGTTCATCTCCACATGATCTTCGTTTATAACTATTAATCTTAAAAAAATTGTCTCTGGTAAATGTTAACTGATACTTTCGTAGAATCAAATTTGGTATGTCATTTCGCATTGAACGCTGTGTGTGACTGAAATATATGCACGTACTGCACCTAAATTTGCAAGGTAACATAAAATAACAGCGAGCGCTTGTTCCTGCATTTTATGATAGGCAATTTATTTTCACCGCTTTGAAATCCTAGGCTAATTTCCGACTGTTACTTAATGTTTTCCTTAAAAAATTTAAGCTTTTATTTTCAGCTGAATTACCTTGTTTATATCGTGAATGTCATTCGTCAGTTTTTTTTACATATATATATATATATATATATACTCACTTTTCGTAATATACTTTAAACTTTTTCCCACCAAAAACATTGAGCATTACGGAAGATAGCAACTGAAACCTTTTAACCCTTACAGTAATAAATATATTAAATATACACAAGCGCTTATATTAGTAGTTTGTCCAAGCAGGATTACTGTTTCAAGGAAGTTTCCGCGCATTATCATTTGGAACGAACACTGTCCGTTATAAATACAGGTAATTAGTGCTATATATGAAAGCAGAGACGTATATATACATGTGTGTGTGTGTATGTACACTCTGTATATGTAAAATATATATATATATATATAGGGTATTTCGAAATCCGAGTTTCATTCTTTAGGGTTCGACAGTTTTGCAAAGGGAGTCAATTGTACCATGCGATACCAAAACATTTTCATGGCGAAATGTTGATACTTTTTATGCACAACTAAAGCAAGGTTATGGATATGACATGAAAAAGACGTAATTGTTTGAAAATCATTACCTGTATTGCGAAAGTAAAAATAGAATAAATTCGAGGACTGTTTGCCGATATCAAGCAAGATCTTGAACTAACAAGATTCAACTATAACATGTGCCCAATACTATCGGGTATTCGTGTTTGAAAATATAAGTCCTTTCGGAGCTTCTTTTGCGACCTGATCCAGAACATATCGGTTCAACTACAAGTTCCACTAACTTAACAGATCAACTGCTGCTTTCTCGAAATCTAACTAGCGATATTCTCTTTGTTTGAAGTAGTTTTTACCTGTTGCAAATGATCACTATCATCAAGTACGGTATCGTCAACCGTTGTTAGTTGAATCGCTGGATAGTCTACCTGGAGGACAACTAGTTTTACAGATAGTTCTGAAAAGATATTGATTATCTTGAACAACTGTCACGATACATAACAATTCTACGTAACCTGAACTTGTTTCAGTATTTTGTTGGCCCAGCCGTTGTTTATATGATACCAGCTGTAACCTTAAGTAGATACGCCTATAGCTGAAAATTTTACGTTAAAGATGAAGAAAACGTAGTCAATTAAGAATTTGTAGTAAATCCAATAGTGTAAATTAAAAATGTAGAACTACTATTTATCTTTAATCAGCTGGCTCGAAATGGGTATGCAATATGTATTATATTATATATATATATATATATATATATATAAAGTATGCATACCTTTGGCTTCACAATCAAGGCAGAGATCCTGACTCGATCACTTTAATGATACCTTAAATGATATCTATGTCATGATGGCTTTACTACAGGAGAAACATGACTACGAAATTAACCTGACAACCGCTATGTTGGACCGGTTACGAATAGTACATTGTTAGCTGTGATAGGTCATATGTTAGTACACACATAAAAAAAAAGTATAAGAGGTTCAATTTTTCAATGCCAATATTTTGTAACATTCTTATCAACCTTTATTATCCATAACTAATTACGTGGTATCGGTTATCGTCATTCACTTCACAGCCTCATCGTTAGATCAAGCACAGCCGATGGTGGAACCCGATCGCACGATGCATCGCACACCTATTCCTAGAGCCTGGTTACTGTCAACTAGTACAGTTAAAGGCCGGACTGTTTCTCAATATATTTTCATGAGTATACTGGTTAGGCTTCTGTTTAAAAAACTATTTAGAGCATTAGGATGCAGAGACGTTTCTGACTCATATACCTCGTTGTCAGCTACCTGCTACGGTTTAAAACTACTTGCCGTATGCGTGACATTCAGACCGGGAGTCGTTCCGAGCTACTGTTTGAAAAGCTTGAGAAACCTGTGCCTTCCTTGTTGATTGGTAATTAAATGACACTCATTCATACACATACCGGCTCGCTTCGAATTTTGTTATTTTCCGATGATAATCTGATAAATGTATGAGCAACCTCGAACTTGGGTTTATCGTTAAGACGTACAGTTGCTTCTCACGCTATAGTTTCCCAAAGAAATATAAAGAGCAGACTATCGGCCAGAGACATTAAAGTTCAGTTTCTATGACGGCGTGAAATGCCCCGCCAGATCTGTGATGCATCAAAGTAAATGAACTGTTAATTTATCATACAAATGCGTGCCTTTATAAATATATACGCATGCGTAGTGCTTTCTTGAAGACGGGCCTAGGCCCAGCTTCAATACATAAATTTGGCTCATACAACGTAGCTACATCTGAAAGAAAGCCTACCCCGCCTGACTGGATGCGATCGACACAAACTGTTACCATTAGCATTTCGTGGGGCTTTTTATCAAAAGACACACTTTGAATTATAGTCGAATGCATATCCGACTTTTTGGGTGACGGCCTATAAAATTATTTCCAATAATACTTATGATTAAGCAAGTGAATGATTGCTTTAAAAAGGACTTCGGCATTATTAATGTATAAGAGTGAATGAATGATCTAAGTGCGATCATCTGTCAATATCATAATATGCCGTCATTCAAATACATCACACCGTATTATCTGTTATGTCAACACATATCTTCTAAATACTCTTAACGAAAAAGGTTCAGATCAACAGCCTGCCGCGTATGAAATGTAAATTCCGTTTTCTTTACCTGCTTCTGCCGCTCATCCCACTACATTAAGAGGCATTGATTTTCCGAACTCCCCTCCGTACTAATCTTATATTAGAACGTATTTACGGTGGTCAGGTGTAATGGCGGCGCTATCTGTCAATCAAATGCCCACTTAAAAAAAATTGATGTTTCATAATTTGTCAACTAGCTCAGGTGAACATCGTTTGTTGATGTGTCTGATCGGTGCTCAATTATTCGCACTATGGCGGTGACCGATAGTATTTCTGGACGCCTGTATTAACTTTCAGCATACTTATTTCACGACTTAAACCTTAAACTAATTATGAATACAATAAGTGCAAGCTCAAAGCAAAGATAGTTTTTGCATACTGCATTTTGTCTAACTATAACTATAGTGTAAGATGAAATATCATGGCTGAAACAAACGGCAAGGCTACCCTAATGACCTGTTCCGTTGGAGACGACTGAGACATCGCGCTTTCATTGTGTAAGTCAGTCACGGAACTACAGCGTCGAATTTTGTTGTTACCGCCCCAAAATTTTGGAAGAATTAGTGAAAGCGTGATGTTGCTTTTGGCCTCTTGTGTATCCTTCTTTGATGTTTACTCTCTATAGAGAATCCGTACCTATCGTAAACCTATGATACTAGTTTCGCCTTGATCATTATTTCTATTGTACATTTGGTCGCCTGCCGTCGTCCACTACAGGATACTATATACCAAAATGTCTTTTGAATGGAATGTCGGAAGTAGGAAGCAGGTGTTTGGCCGACCGCGCGATAGTTCGATATCATCATATAGTGTTATACCGATGCATTTCTCCTACGTGCTTCTTTTCCTTCTTCTTTTCATATTTTCTTTCTTGTTACGTAGTATAACAAGCTCTGTAGCTCAAGATAGGCTCACGACAAGTCAAATCATTGTAGGTCACTGCTGAGAACAAAGAATCCCTCTAGCAAACCCCATCTCGAATCGTTTATTTCTCCTAGATCAGACCAATGTCCAGCACTTTTTCGCGAAGTTGAAGATTAAAACGGCAAATAGCTGGTGATGGGAGTTGTCGTTGTCTACGGCCGAAGCCAGCTGATCGACTGGTCTGACGACTCACAGATCCCTGTCCGATTTACTGATCAGGCGATGCATAAGATGGACCGACAGACAAAGCAAAGATGACTGGTAGATCAAGGCAGCTGCATTCAGTCGGGGCCCTGACTCGAAGCAAGACGAAATGACAAGAAGACAATAGGAAGTAGGCAACAGCCAGAGGAAAAAATATAACGGAGGACGTGGTTGTGAGAGGCTTACAGCGCTTTGACACTGGTGCCCCTCTATAGATGTCTCAGCCTACTTATGCGACCCTAACTTCGTCTATTCCTCAATAACTGACCACTGTGAATAACCAACCAGTGATAGCAAAATTACTCTAAAGAAGCAGCGATCATCACTCAAATCAATTCCCCTTCTTCTCGAAGCACTGCTGTATCGACTGTTACGTTCTTCCTATCCCACACTGCTCCTTTAATACAATACTGCGTAGGGGTAGCTTGTTGTTTTGCTTGTATCGTGTTTTCTACAAAACTGTCGAGCACGTAGTGCCGAAAATTTAGAAAAGTATATATGCAATACGTCAAAACAGAAGAAGAAATTGCTGTGATAATAAAGCATTTTAAACAAAACAGCATGGATAATGCATTCTTTGTCTGTTCAACATGAGATTTACCTACTTTACTTTACGAACAAGTCGTCGATAACGAGATTATGTGTTGCAAATCACATACATGTATCAAAAATATTAAAGACAAAAATAATAAGCGAAACAGGAGTACAAAGCCGTTGGAAATAGGGAATACTTTGGAAGCGATTCGTGCTACCAACGGCAAGGAAAAAACTGCCTTAAGCGCACCATCGCTGAAGACAGAACATGGATCAATCGATGCCGTCCGCGAGAAAACGTTCAAGCGACCTCACAATAACGAGCATGTTTAGACGTTAAAGCCTGGTACGAGTTATAACAAAATATTTCTCGAAAAAGGAACGCTCAAAGTTAGCGTATTTCTCGAATATATAATAAGCCGTATCGATAGACAATCAACCGCACAGTGTGGGTTCCTCAACGACAACGCGCGACCCCGTCACCACACTTCTATCACAGCCTGGATCAAGAACGGATCAAAAAACGATGCAGAGCGACAGCTTTAGCCTCCATACTTTTCAGATTAGTTCAATGTGATTTTGGTTGCTTTCATGTTTTAAAGAGGGCGACAAATTGTTTACCGTTGTCGATTCTCTCAAACAAGCCATCTATAACGGGATTAGCTATTTTATTCAGATGCTGTTAGAACATAGGCTTCAATTCAAACGTACGTTGAGTATATATCAAGGCTTTACCGGCCCGCTGAATAGCTCCAGAAGCCCCATACACTTTTAGTAAATAAAAACAATGAAATTGCACATTGCATTATGTCTATTGCTGTACAATAATTCAAACAGAAATAAAATTCTGCTCTTTCACTTAGACCCATCCAAACGCCAATGGGCAAATGGCATATAAATGCAGACTCTAGTTGTGGGGGTTTAAAGGCATGTATTTCTCCGAATGGTTCGCTTTGGCAAATATTTATGTTCTTATCCTTATCAACGTCTAAACTTATCGTATGACGTCCAATAGCTGAAGTTCTAACTAGCTACAGCACTTCGAGAATTTCGTCAGGTTCCGTTTGGTAAAACCCATTTACAGTAAAATTGTTATTTATACTGCCCATCCACTAAAAACAGCGGCATTGGAGTAATAGTAATAATATTAGTGAAGCGTTTTCCATACACATTATCATGTAAAGCTTACTGTCATTGTCCATTTTGATAAGCTTCAACTTAGGGCTAGGGTGTTTTTATTTGCGCTTAATTCAAAGTATTTCGTGTATGTACATTTACTTGCATAGAATAGATTCGTTAATTATGATTATCTCTCGATGTTTTTAATGATAAGTTTTATAAACATTTAAAAATAAAAATGTCACAAATCAATCGTGGACCTTGTTTACCACTTACTTACCAATTTTCAATGTTTGAAACAGATAAAGCTGAAGGCTATATTGGTTGGCGATCAGGTCAGCCGTACAATCTAACACTTCGATTAATTGCCATAGCCATTAAGGCCTAAATGCATACCTGTGTGCCGTCTGTTTGAAATTATTTGCAGCTTTCTATATTTAGTTACACTGCGATGTTAAAGCCTTAGAAGTATCTTATCTGCATGGTAGATAGGCGTCGAGGAGCAGAGCGTAGTATCCCAACAGGGTGCATATCAGACACTTGTGAGTTTAGCGGTACATGAATCGAACCATTGACAACTCTGACAAAATACGCAGACTTACATAAAAACATAGAGAACGTAGTTGGAATACATCTGAATCGCCTACATACAACTAAGAAATCCGGCGACATTTAGCAGACGTCTACTTCTGACGGCTACCAGCTGGAATCTATGTATTACGCGTTCGATTCTATTTGTTAGCGTGCTGAGTGTAGCATATCTTAGAGACCAGCTCTGCATCATACCACGTAACGAAGATGACAAACACGAAATTAATTTCTAGAAGTTGCTATAATTAGAGAAAGGTCAATCAATATTAAACATATGGAATAAGTTATACCAAGCCCACATTTTGGAAAAGAGATATACAGTCGAACACAGGCGAGTACATCCTGAGAACAAGTAAATGGTTCTGTGTAGGAAGCATACCTTTATAATCGAAAGACATTATTATGAAATCATTCAAGTTAGATTTTTATAACGCGTTGATTCAAGTTGAATGTTTCAATCACTGCATAAGTTGTGGACGAAAGAGATTTTGAAAAGTAAGGGTAAATGTTTTAAATGTAAATTAGGAAGTAAACCCGTAGACAATTCTCGGTTTTCAAAATCATATGTTAAATAACAATCAAAGTACAGTGATTTTATATGGAAGTTGAAAAGTCTCAAAAAGCTACCAGTCACTGAGAAGCGGAGAACTCGCTTACTCGCTTATACTGTGGTTAATTAATGAACTCTTTACTAAATTAGACGAAAATAAGGTAGTAATTATGTTTATTTATACATACAACCATAGCATTTTGCTTCATTGGAAGCGCAAGTATACAGCCTAGATTTGTTGCAAGATCACAAATCAAACCGGTATATGGTTTGAAGTAGGCGATCGACTGAAGAATGGAACTTGAGCAAAGACGCTAAGAGAGCCGGCATTTTTAATATAGCGTGCACCAATGACAGCGCCAGTGCTATATGATTTTGCCACTCGTATTTCTTTTAAGATAACCGGTCCCATATTATTTGAATTAGGCTTGTTTCTTATTTGTTACCTTATCTGTAATTTCCGTTTAGTCGCTCGCCATTGTCGTATTAATACACACAAATATACACACAAAAAACGAACATTTCTTTAGTTGAAAAGTTGTTCTAGTTAAGTAAGCAGGCACACAAATTAATACAAATTGGTAAAACCGTGCCCGATCCAAAGAACCGATTTTGAAAAAAATACTGTTCCTATGATTATACGTATATATTCGATGGCGTGAAGTTCAATGGCAATGTAGTAAAGCTTGAAGATGTTAACTTCTAAAAATAATGGGAAACGGGTATATTGACCGTTAGTGGTAGCTTCAGTGTTAAAAAAAAAATATGTATTCAACACTTTCGTCTCTTAATACGCGCAAAAATTAGCAATGGTAAGGTGTATCATATTGGCCAACATAGACTACCCGGACTCAGAAACCTCAGACTTCACGAAATGTAGAGGTTTTAAATGTTGTGTAAAAAAAAGCCGCACAGATTTCATGATTCAGAGGTCCAAGCGGAGAACAATTAAAAAAGGCTCTAGAAAAACCGGAAGAAAGGAAAAGTTTGAGCGTATTTGATCAATCTGAGCTAAATGTTTATGACTTAGTTTTCCCCGAGTACAGCCTTCCCGATTCTGTCGTGTTGACTTTATCTCTATTATCGAAACCAAATAGTTTTCTTATATTCAAACAAACATTTTTTCTTCAAATGCATTGTTTTAACAGAAATCATCTTAAAAACTCAGTCTGTCGAAATAATAGTAAGGTATAAATTCAACTGTCACGTCTTTTATATGAACTAAATATAAATGCTATTTATCCATTTCACTCTTTTGACCGTCCTTTTTTCATTAATAGATGGTCATTGTTGCTTTTGAAGATGCTACTTTCATAGAATATAAGCAGTCCAATATGAGCAACAAGATTACTATGTTTTCACTTTAGTCTGTATTTAATTGTATAATTGTGTATGAGCTCGGCGGTACTAATGCTCTTTGAATTAGCAATTGTGCCAAAAAATATTGTTTGTCTTTGGCACGTACAGAGGTAAGTTGGTATCTTTCAATATCTAGACTCGCATCAAGGCTTGCATATATCAATAGCCTGTTACTACCGTTGCTTACGTTAGTTTCATTGCGTAACGCTAGTGAACGTAGTACCGAAAAACTGCTCTGCACGGTACCGAGAAGGCGCCTGCACTTTGCCAGATCAGAGTAAAAAAAAAGGATCAGAAACAATGAGATGCAAAGTTTACATGTTTATGTTCTATACGAATAGTCATGTATTCATGACTATTTTATATAAACGAAAAACCCGTTACAATAAAGAATGCAGCAAGAGGCATAATGGTAATAACATAGATACCTATTGTTTTTATACGAGCTCATGAGCTCAGTGAGTACGCCCATGCGTTTAAACATGAGTTTAAACGTAACAACGAAAACAGCTGCAACGTCTCTCTCTGTCTTTGCTTCCCTCTGACAAAATCTAATCTATTCTATTAGAGTTGCTTGTCAGTTGTGTATATATACAAATAGTGTACATAGTTGTTTCATTTTTTGATTGCTTCAGTGCTTAGTGAAGAAAAAGATGAGAGTTGCTTAACCAAAAAAGCTTAGCCACTATACATTTTCAAAAATATATAGTGAAAGCGCTTAGAGGTGTTTTTTTTCTTTGTATCTTTGAGGTATCTTTTGTCAATCAATAAGAAAGGCAATGGATGACTTTTAGATATTGACCTAACACTGCGGTTAGCAAAAGCTTTCGTATTAGATCATTCTGATGAGACCTGAGTCTAAAATCTGACGTTTTTAGCAATTATATGATGAATCTAATTTTTTATCAAAATTTAGATAAGCGTACTTCATCCCAATGGCTGTATTTCACGTCCACTACGCCCCGGCTTCGGTGAATGCATTTAAACCCACGACTTATTCGAAATTTCATTGACTGAGTTAAGAATCGTGCTCAAACTCTCGCAGTGGTTGAATACACATTGTAACAACAATAAGTTGCTTAACACGAACCATTATAGGGTAGAGTATAAATATATTTGGTGGTAATATGTATTGGCAGCTTGTTAACCGCAAAATTGAGCGAAGGAGTCCGTCATATTTGTCTAATAGTGACCAAATGATCTTCAGATGAAAGAAGCTTCAGCTTTTTTAGTACTAAATGTTTATATTATATACTCGCTTATACACTTGATGTACAGCGTCTGTAGATAGGGAAGGCATATCATCTTTGACGAATGAATTCAATGCTGAAACGCTTGCT
>NW_019212903.1:0-35810 GCF_002532875.2 Varroa jacobsoni | reverse complement strand
ATAGAAAATAAACAATGGCTCATTTTGTTTATCTCGATTTTCAGATGCTCTTCTTAACCTCTTTGCTCCTTCACTGCTGAAAATTTATCAGGGCCAATTTATGAAGTTGTAATAAATCAAAGAAATCTTAGAATCGATTGCATTAGCCAGCCATAGTTGTTTCTGTTTCCCTTTCCAAAACTAGGGGTCTCTTGGACTGGAGCAACGAGAGCAGTGCCAAAGGCCGCTGTTAGCAGTAGGACTAGAGATGAGATTCTGCTTTATCGCGATCGTTTCCTACTCGAATGATTGACTGGTTCTCTGCTATATGCTAATATGTTATTTTAGTCAGTCATAAGTTACGGCAGCGTCCTGGTGCATCTCAGCAGTGGATCAAAGCATGAGGCGTAGGCGCGCTGCCAAACACTGAAAGCCAAATACCAGCCATCTCTTTTCAGCAACAACGATTAGTGTTATTTTTGCCCTTGGCCTTTCTTGCTTTTTTTTCAGTAGACGAGGAAGTAACAGATGCTACCCCAAATTTTTCCACCGCTATTGCCACGGTCATCATTATCATCACCAAACCAAGGAGTTAATCAACTGTTTGCAAGCACACTTATTTACCCTACTGAGTTTACTTCAATAAGCTCAGTTGTTAGCAGCCTTTAATATTTTGCTCTTTTTCGCTAATACCATGTGTCGGTTCCTTTGTCAATTTTGTACCAATATCTTAATCTCTGGCGATGGATTCGCTAATTTCCATTTCTGTATAGCTTCATTATATTGTAAGAAGGCTGAACACTTCAATGAACGGAGTAAAATTTGATCTCAGTCGTCAACAATATGTAGCTGTTCACCTCAACCATCGCAAATCTTTAGGCTAATTAGTTTCAGACGTCTGCCCAGAAGTCATTTATCGCGACATAATGGAACCATACGTACGAGCGTAACCAACGCACATACATTACCGGATTAATATCCGGTAATGGTAAAAGCAAGTAAGGCGAAACCACAGTAAAGATGCTGACGATGATATTCTTTATTAAAGCCGTTAATCTATGGGAATATCAAGCCATTCATCCAGTGCTTTCATCCGTTCGCCTCCTCATCTATTTTCGTCCCGCTTTTCGCAGGTGAGTGAGCGCCGAATGGCAACTGAGAACGAAGAACTTGACAGTATAGGAGGCGGTATCTATAGCAGCAGCGGTAATCATCGTAGGGACGAAGAGCAGATGAAGGAAGAGTGATAATGTGGGATAGACATGGCGGGAGGAAACGACTACGTGCAAAAGATTCGGATTCGCCATCGCCACTACTGTTACTGCTGATGAGCTTCTTCCGCTGCCGACGTCATGGCTGTGTCGGATGAGACCACTGGACCATAGGAATGTCTATCCGCTCGCTTCTTACCGCCTGAAGAGAAAAGCCAGACTGGCTTTACAGGGGGCGGGGCCGCTTCCGGAACGATGAGATCTTCTTCTACTCATGCTCCATGCCAGGCCGTGATCATCGAGGGTGACAGAACTCAGTCCTGCTTGATGAGACTTGATAGCTTTGAGGGGGACATGAAAGACAACCGGAGTGGCTACACACTTTGGGTACCCAACAGATAAGGTTAACGTACTAATTGCCTAGACTTCTTGCTGGCTTTCTTTTCTGCAAGTTGGGCTACTGATTCCATTTGCAATAGCTTACACCACTGGCCGTGCCATATATTTTACAAATATAAAAAATCATTATATTTTTTTTCACATTATAGAGCATATGCGCAATGACTGCATAAATTTCTAACTATATAGATCTAATATTATACTTAGCACTGAAGACCGAATAAACTCATCTTATAAACATACGCGTTCTTTGAAAAAGCATTGATTCGACGTAAGGATCATTTACCATAACTAGTGGTCTATAGAGGGGCTAAATGACAAAACTGAGCCTTGAGTGAACAAAGTATAACCGTGCTGCACTCAAATTTCCAACTATTGTGATTCGGGAGTCATTCAATTCATCTTACGTTTCCAGGAGTGTTATCGTTATTGTTGCAGCCCTTATATGGCGTTGTAGTTTTACGTAATTTTCTAACTTGTAAATATAATTTTTAAAAATCCCGAACTTATAACCGAGCTACAGTCTAAAATGGGCATTATGAAAAGCAGGTCGGCTGTGACACCTGGTCAATTGGCAAGTCGCCATTATTGTATCATGCAGACATATGTAATGCTAAATGATGTTTAGCATTCGCTTATTGCTAATACGGAGAGTCTATTGGTGCGTCCTTGCTGATTGTATTAGGACTCTTGCTGTAGAGATAACGTTGGTAACTTTTGTATATCATGGTATACAACTGATAAAATGTATGCATGGCCATGTTCCTTTTATTTCCGTTATATACGTTCGATTATTGGTGACAGACTAGCACTAAATATACGATTAGCTCATTTAAACAAAGCATTTTCGTACAAAATACCTCAAAGTTCCTCCGAGATTTTGTTTTAGTATGAGTGAAATTAAAGCACCTCCTTTTCTTAAAATGTAAGTGAGCTCAAACTTACTGACGGATACCATTGTTTGAGTATAATTGTAAACTTCTGTGAAATACTTTAATCTAGTGGCTTTTGTGGCTACCCCGCTGATCTATCCTTCGAATTAGTTTGATCCCTTTCCTTCCATGTTGACACAGCTAGTGATCACTGGCGACGTTGCAACTCTTTACTTATACATATGCAAGGCGGTCCTTGCGCGCCTCGCAAACGCCAGTCCACAGATGTCGTCGATTATGCACCTTTCTCGATAAATTTCAGTACCGGTCACAGCAGTGTTACAATCAAACTTTAGGGTCATAGGGTAACTTACTCGTCAGAAGTAGAAGGCAATAGTTGCAGGTAGCACGGCGCCATTTATCAAGTAAGTCGAGAAATAAATTGTGAAGGGAATGGATCTGATTCCAAAAATTAGTACGCGCTTTCGAGCAATCTGACATCCGCTATAGTGTAGACAAACAGCGGCGCGATAGTTACACGAAGAGCAGAGGAAGATTGTAAGCTATTTTGCTTCATTATATAATAGAAGACCGCAGCATCTGTTACGCTGTATACAATACAAAGGCTGACTAACGTAGCGTGGGACATATTGGTTTTCCTAGTTAAAAGCTAACGTGCTTAAAAAAGTTGCGGCGGACTGCGAAAGCCTCGCCTTCTCTCTCTCTCTCTTTCTGCGGTTTATTGTGTATTCCACCCTACTATGCATTAAAACCCTATACCTCGCTTCCGTCCAGCGCACATTCGACTTAAGGTAGTGCTAGCTGTTGTGATCTTCGATCTTAGCCTCACGGCCAGCGAAGGATGTAGTTTTATAATTGGTCATGCCGTGTTTGCGTTGTCTCCAATACAGTATCATATACCGTATAGCGTAGACAAAATAAACATGGATAAATGTTTACTATACAAGTTGCAAAACACTTTTTAGATGCTTGATGATGTACGTACCCGAGAACGCATGTTCGAACAGCCTCCTTTATAAAAACTCACAACTATAGAGAGTTGTTTACTGATTTCTTCATAACTTAACGTGTCATCTGATAACGAGTGGCACAACGACGCTTATCAGTAGAAACGATGAATTAAAGTACAACAACCGTGCATATATATATATATATATATATATATGCGTTATTTTGTGCACAAAGAATTGCAACACACCTCTGAACTGAGAGTTCTGTAGCGCGGTCTACAGTTAGGCGGAAAAATCATACAGGAACGAAAATACGTTTTGTAAATCGTTAGCATAAGCCGTAGTTAGAACACTAGTATCTAGATACATAAGTGATCTTGTACATAAAATATAAATAAGCGAAAGAATGGTTTATTGTGAATTATCAAGTTGTCTCTCCGCAAAATGACAGGTTTCATTGATTCGAGCGTCTAATGGCGGCTATATAAAAAGACTGTTATTTATTTCATATAATAACGTTGCACTCCGTAGCTTCGCAAGAGGTCCAGTATCTTCTAGTTATTAACAATAGCACAGGGTTTTGAACGATTGAACGGTTCTTGAAACTCGGTCGAACTTTCGTTTGGCAATGAGCCACCAGCGCTTTACGTTCTCGTAGCTGATTATGATAATGACGCTTTGCATAGTTTTGTATGGAACAGAAGTTAGGATTACTGTCGATCTATCTGCTAGTCCTCTAACAGCCAACCCTTGGTCTTCATCTGCGGCGACACCTGTTTGTAGATTGCATTTGAAACACCCGACGATACAAATGTACATTCATGGAGGATACGTTATGGACTTACCACCAGTACTTTTTCGAATTTTTTGTAAGTTGAGCGATGCTGTGACTCGTTTGCGAAAAATCTAAACACGAGGTTGTCAAGGGAGAAGTACATATCCTAGGCATCTCTAACACCCACAGTTATAATTATAATGACAGTTACACATTCACAAAGAACCTGTTTTTTTTTCTAAGCTTTTTTTCACAGACCCGTAGTCACCCATGTCTAAAATCGTGAAAAGAAAAGCTGCTTGCGGTTAGACTGTATTAAGATAAACAGTACCGGGTCATTTTGATGGAGTCATCATGTTTTTAGATATCGAATCGTCGTTTTGCAATCGGGTAGCTCACGATATGTGAAGTATCTTTCTCCGTATATTAGCAAAACAATATCCTTGAAATCATTCCTATTTTTACTACTTACGTGAGCCAGTTGAAAATGATGCGGAATTCTAGAAAATACCAAGTAAATTTAGATCGCCCAAAATTAGGTTTATTCGTACAACATTACTCGTACTTTCGAATTTGCTGACAAGTCTTTTCATATTTTCTTTCAAAACATTAGTGTTGCCAGTCGAACAAAAGTAGACATAGAGGGATAGATAAAAGAGATCTGGCGGGGTATTTCGACAGTGCATAATACTAGCGGCAATCGCGAAATTTCCTCAGAAAAAGACTTTAGATTCATATTTAATGAGTACATATGTAATACAAGTAAATGTCAAAAGTGGTCAAAAGCAATACATTTTGAATGCTGCTTTAAGTACTTTAACTTATTCGAAGTCGGAATATACGTTTCATCTAATTAAGAAAAATTCATGGCACGTTCACAACGCGTCTCAAGTTTTTAACTATGATGCGTTCCAAGCATCAACAATGGCTAACACTGTGCTACACACCCTTTATTTACAGAGGGGAATTCTCGTAAATAAGTAGATTCCGTTAATTACAATATTTTTTTTAAGAGGCGCAATTAATGCCTTCACGCACATAGCTGTGGTTGAATGTCACTATCAACGTCCAGTGTAGCGTTGAACCCAATTTCGATGACTCGACTTAGTGTAGCCAAGATTGGCCAAGACCAACTCATCTTCTCTTTTGAACATCACACTCTGTCATACTGGAACCTCATTGGACACAAATACGGACTAGCCACGAGTTCCACTTTTACTGTTTTAAGTACCCGAAAAGGAACCTTGTTTTTGAGGAGGTGTTATTTCTATTCCACTAGGTCAAGACTTTGTTTCTGGCTTTTGTGCTCACAGCCTCGAAAGTGGGGCAAGTGAGTAACCTATGAGCATAGTCATCCTCTGTCGCAGCGGATACACATATCCGATGAGGCTTTTTTAATCCTGTGTAAATTGAACTTAAAACACCAATAACCCCTAATGGTTTGTATAGCGTAAATATTTACTATCTTTCCGGAGCGCTCCAGCAATTTTCAGACATCTGGGATCAGGTTACAGGTTCCAGCTCCCGGATTTTCGGCTAGTATATCCGCCCGTTCAATTTGATACACGTCCATGGCAGCTTTACGCTCAATCTCCTTGGAGTCTTGGTAACAGGGATTTACCAATTACTTCCTTTCTTGAATCTTCAAATCCAATGGGACGTTCCGGTTGAGACAAAAGCCGCTGACCCCTGAATGTCCTATATGTTTGGGCTATTCGCAATGCAGGCGCTCTTTGCGTCTCACAGAGAAGCTATTTACCTGTTTCAAAGCCTGTAGACGATCCTGACTGATCAAGACTGAATTACAAACCAAAGAGCGTTATTGACTTGTTCATCGACATCAGAAGTCTTCGTCTGTCCGCTCCCTTGGCCCATACATATTGCTAGCGCATTCGCCGTTTTACTAATTTACGCTATAACTATCCTAACATGGAGCAATCTACTAAGTCCGTTGCTCAAGTACATACCGAGATATCCAGTGCATTTTAGCATCCTAATCTATGTGTATATTAGGATTGATTTTCCATACACTTTTTCTACGAGTAGAATGCCTTCGCCCTTCTTCGTGGTAAGTACCAGCCCACTTTGCGTCATCCATTCCGAAGTTGCACTTACTGCATTATTAGTACATAGCAATCCTTGCTTGTGCCGTAACGGCCAGGTCGTTTGGATATGCCAGAAGTTTTACTCCCCTCAGAAGAATCTAGCTTGCAGATATAGGATATCATCGTAGGCAATGTTCCATAGGAATGGGCCTAATATAAAATGTTGGAACACCCCCATCGTCAAGTATCATCGGGAAGTATGACCCTTTCGTTCGTTATCATTCTGTCCTTCGAAGTCACCACGCGGACCATATAGGGCGGTATAGTTTTCCTATCTATCTTTCCAAACATCACTGTCCACGGAAGACTGTTAAATGTATTTTTGACGTTTAGGAGTACTGCCATGAGTAGTTCTTGAGTCCTAAGGGCCGTGCCGTGTATGAATTTGACCTTAGCTACCGCTTCATGTATCGCTGTTAGGACTGAATGGCTCCTGTGGAAACCGAACTGGTTAGAGGATATTAGTCCATAAACCTCAACGAATGATTGCGACCTGTCTTCGATGACTGCTTCGAAATCGTTGGTGGGAAAAGCTTATTAGGCAGATCGGCTTAAACCTCCCATACCCCTTTTGGATAAGTACTATTTCTGCCGTTTTCCATGCGGCTGGAAGGTAACCTTCGTGCATGATCCTTGTAGCTATTGTAGCCATTACGGGAATTTTCTAAAGAGGATCTTGACTACTAAAGGCAAGATGCCGTCTGGCCTCAGCGCTTTCTTTTCTGCTATCATAAGGATTTCGGCCACCGTGTCCGCGGGTGGTTCGTTCCCCGAGTCCGTTACTGTTTGCCTAAGCTCGAATGTTATTTGCGGGAATTTCTCCTGTTAGGGAAATAGCTCCCTCAGTACGTTGACCCGGTCTCTTTTCGACATGCCTAGCTTGGGGGCTTCCCTTGTTCTTCCTTTTGATATCTTGTAAGGTTTTGCAGCGGTCTAGTTCGATCTCTGCAAGAAAGTCCTCTGAGCAATGTTTTTTGGTCCCATGTATGGCGCGCTTAGGCTCCGTTCTGCGTTCTCAGTACGAAATAAACAGAGTTGCTGTCTATTCTGTGTCGCCTCTAGCTCGTTTGAATGCTTTCTTGGCCTGGTGGCAGTTCCTACGCTTCCATAAATACCGGGATTGTACTGGTTTCCTTCTCTTGAAATAGTTGGCCAGCTCGCTCGCATGCCTTGCCCGGATCCGCTGTAGATCCTCAGGGCTCTCAAAGTTAGTGTTTTCTCTGATTACTTTGCTTAAAGCGTCTTCCAGTGCTTCTATGCTCCGTAGTCTGTACCGAACTCTAGAGAAGAATTCTGTCGGACGATGAAATGTGTTTGTAGCGATCACATATTCAATGCAGGAATGAAAATTTGGGCTTTCCTCGTTGCAAAGTACTCGCCATCCTGTGATTATTTCTATCGTTCCTTGCTGCGAATTATAAAATCTAGGAGCGATTCTTGCGTTGCCCGATTAAACGTTGGCTTTCCTCCTCTATTCATTAGGCACAGATTACTTGAAGCCATCCAGTCCAACACTGCTTTTCTCCTTCGGTTTGTCCTAACAGGTCTCTATAGCTCCGAAGCTACACCACAGTTTTCTAACGGAAAACCTTGTTCGGCTACGGTGAATTGAATCTATCAGGTAATCTAGATGAGACCTGTATTTTTATGGTGTGTATATCGGCCTGCAATAGCAAGAATATATCCTTCTCACCCGATTTAGTGCTATCCATGTAAATTTCCTGCCCTCTCTTTGTTACTTTATTAACAAGAAGCCGCCTATATTAGTGCAGGACCTCCTGTACATGCCTATAGTCTCACCCGATCGATTGTTTATTAGTGCTATTCTTCATTCGCTTATAAGGGTGAGCAAAGCTCTCGTTCTATTTGACATCTTGTCCTCCATAGCATAGGCAGGTCCGCTGCTATTGCAGTTGACTTATATTACTTTAATCGGAACCATTCGCTCTGACTGACGTTTTAGCGGTTCGAGTCTCCATAGGGTGAGCTGCACCTAATTTAATCCAATTTTCTCCCCTTGTTACGTATTCCTTTGCTGCCCTGTGATTGTTTCTGTTGCGAGCTTTCACCTCCACTTTTTTGCTTCTGCATTAGCTTAGGCGATTTTCTTCAGTGCTGCCTGTTTTCGCTTCGGAACTGTCTACTTAATCACGGGCGAACATATCGAGTTCGCAGAGTGCCCGTTTTGCATTCATAAGTGTATGACACATTTTCTGAGCGCATCTTGAAAGTATTTTCGATTGCTCCTTATTTATAACATTGCCGCCTTTCGACCTCCTCGTTCGCACATTTCCCCCTTATAGTGAATCGCTTAAATACTATCATAAACCATTCTTTGAAGTCAGATCGTCGGACATCTGCACCCTTCGAATCTCATCTTTAATTTGTTTCGCAGTTTTGGCCGGTCTAATTGCTGCTAGGTATTGTTCTTCAACCTGTTTGTTGGATTTTGTGTAGAGTATACTCTGTTTTATTTCTTCGGAGCCTGTCTTTGCAGAGCTTTAGATGCCTTTGCGTCTCTTTGTTCTTCAGCTTGAAAAACATCTACAGTTGCCTAAGTGCCTAGATCTATACTGTAAGTATATTATTGCCCCCTTTCTTTCCTCTTTGAAAAGCCACCAAACATCCTCATCATTGTTAGTCGGTGGATTAGCAACTAGGCCCGTCAATATGCCTATTTTATTCTTCTTCATCGGCCTTTCCTTTGCGAATATTTTTAGTTAGAAGTAAACTCAATGCCTCGGTAAAGTTCTGGACCATTTCTTTGTTTATTTTTGCTTCGTGTTCGTACTGATATGCTCTTTAGTCCCATTATCAATGACATCTGACTCGTTGTCCGAGCCCATGGTGATTACATCGTTCAACACTACCTCATCTATGACTGTCTTAGTTCCCTTTGCGGAGGATGCCTAGCCTTGTTTCTGTTTTCTGACATTCGATGATGCCCCTGGGTCAGGCTGCTTTTAGTAGCATCAGGAATCATGGGATCCTCTCGTCCCCTAGAGGAGTTTTTGCCTTCCATCCTGTGACTTCAAAGGCTCCTTCGACCTTTGAGCTCACGAGGATGATTTGAAGTAACCAGTCAAGGGAGTTCGGTGCTCCAAGCCTATCGCTAAAATCTGGAACTCTAACTTATTATCGTTAAGTGTCAACCTTAAAATTGTACCCCCCTTTCCATTGATTCCTTCATTCCATTGACTAAAGATCAGCTTAGTAACCTTGGAGCCATAAACGTGGCTGTGACGTGTCCAAGTTACGCTGTTCCAACAGACCCTCAGACTGTCTGCCAGTTCTTGATCGAATTCCAACTCTTAATAGTTGAGCGTTTAAGTCCCTACCAAGGATGCCTGCCACAGTATACAATCATGGACTCTATATAAACCTATTCCGATTAAGTTTCTATTAAGAGCTTTAAGCCCCGCGAAAAATTCTCTATTTTGTGCAGCAAGGCAGCTGAGGCGTCAAAGTGACCGAGGAAGACAGGAAAAAGCCTACAGGAACACTTATAGTGTCTCGGTCAGCTATAACAGTGCCACCTAGTGCTCTCCACAGATGCCTCCGTTACCTGACATTTGTGTGTTAAGTAGGTTGGTCGATCCGTGCATATCCTTGTAGCGTCTCGATCGTATTGCTTTCGCTACACAGGACACACAGTTTCTCCTAGCGAGAGAGCATAGAACTACACACAGTAACTTGCACACTAGCCATTAATCCGGAAAGATCTTTCCGTCCGGAAAGACGGAAAAACGTTAGTTCCATTAATAGGGAGCTATTGGGTCAAGCACAGTTCACCAGTAATTCTCAGGTTGCAGTAATACTTCATAAACAATCTGTGTCAACAGTAACAATCAAACATTTCGGCGGTTAAAACGCAACTGAATTATAACGTTCACCAGATACACAACTGCCTGAGATCCGCTGGCATATACAAAGTAAGGCACACTGGCATGAAGAAACACCAATCCAATTTAGGCGTTTGTTCCATGTTAGAGTTAGCCATTTCAGCATGGAATCTTTGGTTTGTGTGCATATGTATGAAAATCACACTGTTTAGCGCGAGTGCCTTTATTGAATTGCTTCTACAAACTTTTCCAGCTGCACCTAAACGGGATTGTTGCTTTTACATCATACCTCGGGAGCGATATTAATTTGAATCTAGAAAAACGAAAAATTCGGGAGCCGACAAAGTAGTTAGCTACCAAAAAGCTTTGCATTGCAAAAATAGAAATTCCTACAGGTAATGTATACGTGTGACATAAACAAGAAACGTATTGTAATAGTGAATTTTTTTGGGAGCCGTATATATATACATATAGAGTTTCTGAAGGTCTTATAAAGTGAGGAGTACTGCTTAGAAACCAGACTATCTATATTAGTGTCTTTGCAGGACAAACCGTCGTTATTCAAGCTGCAGTGGACTGTTTTTAATGTAATATGTCGGGTGCTGCAAGTAATACAACAGGTAATAAGAAAAGTGAATCAAACAGTACAACTTGTTGATTCATTGAAATCCAATCTTCAATCAGAAAACACAAAAACTACTAATCGATGTAAGAAGCAGAGTTTAGCGGTTTTAGTTGCTACGAGGCACTTAAAGTTACCGCTTCTATGGCATAATCTCTAGCTTAAACGAGCAACCCTACCTAAGCAGTCACAGGGAAATTATCCAATATATGATAACCATCCACCACGAGCGATTTTAGGAAAGTCAATGATTAATAATTATAGAGAAGTTTTTCCCTTTCGGCCGTTATGAGCAACTCTTAGTAACTGATGCTAACTAAAACCGGCGAGTAATATTACATCTTATCAGAAGAGAGAACACCATATATAGAGCAGTAATTCGAACCCCTGTCCTTAAAACATTGAAATACTAGAAATCGGCTTTTGTATGATGTGTAACATTTCCCCCCCTGGCACGTTGAGCAAACAAGAAGAATTGAAGTTTGCTCTAGCTATAGTACATTTTTAATTCGCTAAATTTATGTAATTTGTTAAATTTATAGGTTGCGTGGTGGAGATTTATCCCGGAGTTTGCCTCCTGTGAGGGAAAACCACGCTAATACCTGCCCTAGGACAATTAAATAATCATTTCAATGCGTTCTTAACGATAGGGTTTATATACTTAAAACGGAGCCAAAGAAGTTTCACTAAGAACTTATCTATCATTACCTAAGTGATTTGGATGTTTTATTTTTACTATGTATGATTTTTCTTTTCAATTCTACCTAGTTTCCAAAATAACCGTAATGTTAAGTCTACTTTAATGATGACAATATCTTCTTGATTCAATAATGTTCTTATGCCGCTACTCTTCCGAAGTGCTGACTGCAGAAAGACTAAATATTTTTTTCTCCAGTGCTTTCAGAAACTTGATCTAATTTTTATTTTAAGCTAATGATTCGTAGGCAAACCGCTATAGAACCCGAACCATTGCTATAGAAGCATTAACTGCCTTACCCAAAAAATGGTTATCACTTGAGAGATGTCTGAGCATGTTTCAGGGTATGCTTTGTCGCTGAAGACAGTTCCTGACAACTTAGAATGAATTCAATGTAGTACAACCTGCGCACCGAATTCAAAGAATAACTCAGCATTTTCCAACCGAAAATAGATCTTTACCTTAAATACCAGTCTATCTGTCAAAAGGGCAAGACAAGTTCTTTTCGGGAAATGGTGCAGCTGTCGAATTGCTGGCGCAAATCTTACCAGATAATTTCTAAGTTTACCATAAGCCTGATAAAGTTTAAGGTATATCAGTACTGCAAACGCCCGATCACTTGCGTAGTTAAATTGTGCAACCATTCGAGGGACGCAACATGCCTAATCCAAGCCTACGTGGTACTCCAGAGAAACAAATATTCTTTTACTATGCGAATTACTATCAGTTGAAGGATAGATGTCCACTTTCTTTGAATCTGCCTCTTGAGTAGCTAATTTTAAGTTATAAACGGCGACAATAAACTCTGAGAATCATAAAGATGCGCACAGCTACGCATTAGAGGCCGCATAACCTGTGGCGCCTAATAGATAAACTTGAGCATCGTGTCTGGATTGAATGTCACGTCCTCCTCCTAACACCAGGAAATACCAAGAATCTTCGCTATATCAGGAGGATGAATTAGATCATGGGGCTTCGAACCAACACGAATGGTTTACGGATAGTTGCACAAATTTCCCGATGCAGGTGATGACGCTTTTGCAACACTGGTGTATCTCAAAGTTTATACGGCGCAGAGTTTACATGGTGGAACACTTGCCCCACTAGAGCAACTTGATAACTTCACGGTTCTCTGGAAAGAACTTATGGCTGCCATTTTGGCAACAAGACCGACACAGGAATATCTTCAGTTGGAAAATGCTGAGTTCAGTACGCAAGTAGTACTGCGTTGAGTTGATTCCAATTTTGAATACATGTTCATACGTAACCTTCCAAACTCCACATTAGCGTCTCATAGGATACGAACTTCACTTGTCCAAAAAACAGCTGCGTTTTTCTTTGAATCCGTACCGCTCAATGTAGGGTCCATTTATAGGTTTTGCATTCAATTTCTTTCTGGTTGAGATTTCAGCAAGCTTCTGCATAGAACTTGGCATGTTCCCATGATGTTAGCCATGATAATTTTAAATTGACTATCCTTAGCCCTAAAAGAAACTATACTTATTCTGCGAGGTGACTGGCTGGAAAGATTTTGTAAATCCTTAGAACCAATATCAAATGATTCATGTGACCTGGGTGACGTATAATTAGTAGATATGTCCTTCAATTCTCACCTGTCCACACTACCTTGTAGCATCTGCAATTTGTCGATGCTTGCAATGAGCATGAAAGCAAATTTGGAGCACCAATGCAATAACTGGACGAGAATTCTCCTTTGGACGCTGCTAAACTACTGAATGCTCCGTGCATTTTATACGACTACTTTGTAGATTGAATGAGGCATTATATAATGAAATTGCTGTCCATGTGGGGTAACTTCCGCAGATTATCTGTGAAAAGAAGTTAGATCCCTTTAACACATTTTTTTTAATTCGTCATCTCTGGATACCTAGTTGATCACTGCAGTGGCTTTTGAGCTAATGCATCGTTGTCATTCAAACGATGCATCAGCTCAGATACAAACGAACCTGGTCGGTTCCATTAGCAAAGCGGTCTATAGTTCCCACCAATTACTTTGCGGTATGATGCAAGAAGTCTAAATCACCTAACCTTGAAAGGTTTTGTAAATTCCAAAATATCTCGTATTTAGTATCGTTAATACTCCAGCTGAATCATTGAAATATACACTAACGGGTTGCTAGATCATGGCATAATAGAAGCGGTATTAATTTTTATTTTTCGTTTATCGGGATAGATTCGCCCTGACTGGCTCTTTCTGAGTCGAATATTTAATAGTATTCTAATATCAGCCATTCCATTTTTTCCATTAGCTAACGTTACGTTAATCATTAGTCGACGCAATCGCCCTAATGGAGTTCATATTGCGTCACTTTTACCACTAGAGTTAGTGGGGTCATGAGGACCTACACAGGACATGCGCTTGCTTTTGCTGTCTACAATTTTTTCTTTATTAGTTTAATGATGAATATTTGAAATGTGTGCTTGTTTTCTCTTTTGGGCCATCTTGTACATATGAGATCTTTCTCTTTTTGACGCCAGAGACCTTCGTTCTTCCCTGACTTTCCCCAACTCGTTCTCGATAAAATCTCACAGCTTGCGAAATTGAATCAAACAACTTTCGGTAAGATTCTAATTCATTAATACATCTAAATCAACAAGTTTAGCACCTACATTCGATTTTTATTTAGTTCGTGAAGTAGAAATATATATTACTCAAACATCTGGAATTGGTACACACCTACATTCCTCTATATGACATCGTAGCGTATCTTAATAAGTTCCTTCTGTTATTGCAACTTGTCTCGGCAATAAACTTCGTAGAACTAGCTGTTTATGCAAATCGCCTACTAAAGTTTGTCCATAAAGAAGCTTCTTAAATCGATCTAAATAGTTTGTCTCGTCGTCATCAGACGGCTTGATTTTAACGTTCGGTGTCCTAATGTTTTTATTGTTCCCTTGAACAGAGGCAGCGAAACATCCTACTTTTTTTTTGCCTTCATGAAGCGATAGCACAAAGCCATCATTCACACTTACCTGATCAGTGTGTTCGTCTTTTTTTAAACCTTTACAATCTATAGAACTCGAATGTCTGCGAGTATAGACCATATACATATATGTTGGAACAATAGCTGTATTTTTTCGAAATGATACGGCTGTTTTGTTAAAGGTTCTATAGTTTTGGTATTGAATGTTACCTGGCATCACTAATCGCATATGTTACGAACGATAAAAGATAATTATTGGGAAAAATTGATAAAATTACATACTAAGAAATAATAGACTCTTTTAAACACGTTATCTCTAGATTAGCAATCTCATAGGACCATATCTCTAAGAAGACGAGTCGTTGTCTGGTCCGAGATATGCAGAGACTCCCTCTTTTTTTTTAAACTTTTAATACAACTCCTAAATGTATAGTTGCTTGGTTAATTATTTCTGTAGCCAAACTTAATGCTTGTTGTCTCTAGCATTTTCCCTACATGAACTCTAGAACTTGTCAACTACTAGAATTTACTCTTGTGCCGCTCGTTACAGAAGAGAAATTCTGCTGCTCAAACGAAGTATGAAAATGAAGAAAAAGTTGAAAAGCGGAAAAGAGGAAAAGACGCAAAACTGAAATCGAAAATCATAACTTTGTTGCAATTTTAAAGGATCCTATTAAAGTGAATTCGTTCAAAACACATTTTCTATGTGCGATACTAGAACAGGGCCGTTTATTGCACAAATATGTACAACGCGACCTATATTATATATCGCAAGCACGCGCAGAAAAAGCAATGATAAATGCTATAAAGGAAGGCGGGCGATAAGTCGACTGCTCTCTAGCAGCCTGTTCGGCGCATGCGTCATACGCATTGCGTGAGCGAATGGTTGCCCTCTATAATCGTATGCTATGACTATGAATAGCGGTGATGATGCTGATGGTGCGAATGATCGTTTTGGTTAGGTTATACCAAGCCACGCGGAGCATAGTCTATGTAGCCACGTTAGCATCATATATTCTTTATGCTTCGTCGTACATGCACTTCGTTTTTTGTGACACGTTTTGGCCGAAGAGAGGGAATAGGACCAAGAGCACAGAATATGGGAGAGTTCTACATGATAGTGAAGCACGGGCGCGCCTGATCATCTGTTTGCAACCAGGGCCGATTGAAAATGATTGTCCTACTGTGGCTATAATTCGTGGCTTGCAGCTCCTTGATATATACAGATAGGCTGTAGGCCTACGCTCGAGCTATGCTGTGCTGGGCTCTAACGGCCATGCTGAGTCGCTTTTGTTTGTAGTGAATCCATGATGGCTATTCGGTGCCTGACTGCCGCTCTCCACAGATGGACAGTGGAGTTCGTAAAAGCGGCCCACAGAACACGGCGCGGATCGTGCTAGGGCTTTTCGTGCGATATGTACTCTACTATAGGAAAGCTATATATGCTAGTGGTGGATGGTCTCACGACGGGACGGCCGCCTCACACTGACGGGTCCGAGTATGATTCATGACCTTAATAGATAGCATGAAGTTGTACGCACATATAGCTACGCCAGACAGCAACGGTTGAACTGACGCTGAAAGGAGGTAGTGGGGAACACTACGTTCCGTCAAGTCTATGTGACCTTAATTGAGAATAACACTGCAACTGCTCTATTTGATAGAGAAAGCGAAGCGTGCCCCATCAAAGTGGGAGAGACCATACACTTTACAAGCTTTACGATATTTCAGTAACACGTTAAGTTTCGCCCTTACGTTATGCTACTGAAAACCCTACCGTAAGTTTGCACGGGCAAATTTAGATCCAATCTCATCTTTTTAGAAAAAAGTAAAAAAAGAAAAAACATTTTGCGTTCTTTGAAAGGCAAAATAGTGCTAGAATAAAGCAAAGTGGCATATTATATTGATTTATAGTTAACTAATGCAAACACGTTCTTGCGTAGTCCCTAGAAAAAAGGAGTACATGCCATTTAAAAAAAAGTTTTTCGATAAGCATAGATGATATGTTTTTTCCCGTAGAGTGTATCAACTTAACCTGTTTCCACTACTATTTTCAAGTCCGAATACTGTCCAACCAAAGTTGTCATGCACGTTCATGCTGCCATCTGATCTTTTACTGCGACTGACTGTCACGTACGTAATTTGAGCGAGAGTCGGGGCAAAATGCAAAGAGGCTCTGTGTTTGGAGTAAGCGTGGGAAACGCTGCAGACACGGCATTAGATGAACGAAGATGGTTGAAAAGCGCTTCTGCTGTGTAGTAGGTAACTGCTAGCGGTAACAGAGAATAAAACGTACATAAAGAAGCTCGTGGGTTGCCTTAGAGTTTCTAAGTAGCAACAACAGTAGACACAGATAAACTTCGTGCCCATATATATAGTGCTTAATGCACGGGGCGCGTAGTTGTATCTGTGTGTGATGTGAAGGGTTAGAGGGTCTCAATGGGAAGCTGAGTAATTCAGGCAGAGACTGGGTTGCAGAAAAGTCAAAAGAAACGGGAAAGAAATACTTTGTCTTAGATAGAAATAATCTTTTCTATTTTTTTTTATTGCCTTCGTTCCCTCCTTTTCTTTTCTTGAGTTTGTTGTCTTCTTCCTCATGGACATAATTTTTTTGGTCTTCCTCCTTCGAGCCTTTTTGAGGCCCGCGAAAGCCAACAGTAGGCAGGGCAAACCAACATATAGCTAAATGTGGCGACAAGCTGATGGTATGCCTTATTTTTCTTCGATGTAATCCTTCCTTCACTATGCAGCTAATGACCAGAAATGCGTTATGCGAGTGTTATGTGGACGAAACCTGTTTTTTTGTCATCCATATTCGATTTGTGCGTACATTAGTACGAATAAATGTAAAATGTTTAAAAACAGAATGCTCAAAATGATAACTCGATTATGACGAAACAAAAGAAGAAAAAATATGTTCATGCTACATTGTTAGCTTGTGTAACTTGCTTTACTGCTCGATAAGGGAAACAATCAGTTTTATCTAAGAACGCTTATGTAAGCACAAGGGCGCGTGCCAATAATCGAGTTGCAGCTGTAAATATCTTGGTGGTTCACACAATCAAGAAAATAGTATCATAACGAAATATCTGTTGTACCAGTATAAAAGCTTATACATTCGAAATGTATCAAGTTTTTCATATTTAATATTGCATAATAACGGTGCCAAATTTATGATTTCCAGGTAAGCTTGCTGGAACCTAAGCTTTTACCACAACGGAAGCCCTGGGATAATATGGTAATACATTTTTCTCGTAAACACGGTCTGAACCGGTCAAGCAACCTATTGTGTTTACGAAGCCATCGTAATATTCTTTACGCTAAGTTATTGAAACATGTTAGATTTTACTCGATTACGGTTCGTTTAACGATAAATGTATGTACGTGATATTTTCGATGGTATGAACCCTTATAAAAACAATTGAAATCAAACTAATTGTGTCCTAATGACCGGCGCAGCTGGGTAGATAAGTGAACAATGGAGCAAAATAAAATACAATAAATTATAAGAACCTTAAAACGTTTTTTTCGCTCCAGGCTTTTTTCATTGAGTTCACGCTATATCATAGAAACTTTCTTTTTTTTTTTTTGGGTTACTACGAAAATCAACACGTTAGTAAAAAAGCTGAATAATATCCAACTAAGAGCCCTAGCGAGAAACTAAAAATGTACAGACAAGCGCCAGTGGGAAACTCGTTCAGTATGGTATAATCTGACAGGCATTTCCTATATCGTACTCTGTTTGCCAACCACATCCAACAATCCGCTATGGTTGTCCAATTCCTTTCCGCCGCTGTCACGAATATATCATCGGGGGTACGCCAATGACGTGCGCCACCGAACAACTGATAACCGCACTATTCTAACCCTCACGATGAAGACAACGTTTCAACCCTGCTGCCAACAAAGCCGAGAACAGAAACCTACGGACGGCCGCAAGTAATGGAACAGTAATAGAACCTATATAACAGGAAGGCTGCATCGTTGGATTTAGGTGGCTACGTAACATAGTTGCATCAGAAATACATAGATACACATGAAAATGCACTCTTATAGTCGTCCATAAATATATCGTTTCTGTAACTTCTGACGACAGATCCGTAACTATACGAGCGAGATTTGCACATTCGTAAGCTATGCTCGTTATATTATACTACATATAAGCTTTGTAAATGCTGCATGTTAGTTAAGTATTGACGCTATTCATTAGCAGCCACCTACATTGAACGATCGATCGATAAACGTTTAACTTATAACTTCTAAGCCATATAAAAGCATTCTTACGCAGAGTGTTTGGAAACTCCTTGTGCCATTTGTTGGACATGAAAGGCATGATGGGTTCGTCGCTAGACGACCTTGGGTGTCCAGCATACGAAGGTTTCGCTTGTTTCTTATAAATGCATAAAAATGTTTGCTTAAGAAACTTCTACTGACATTTTGATTCGTTTGAGATTCTTTTTTTACTGAGGCAGCATTGATTTTCTGTTCAAAAGTATATGTTGCTCAAGTGTTTTCCGTCACTCAAGGATGGCTGCTCTGATAGACGTTTTATATTCTTTGTATTGTTTTACTATAGCGACATGTAAAATAGCTTAGGGCGCAGATAGACGCAGCGTTCGTTTCATACTAAAAGAGGCCAGTCTTCACAGCTGCAACGCTAAACGGAGAGTAATAGTTGAGATGAAGCTCGTCGTATTTAATTATGATGCTAGAGTGTAGTTCTTGATCTATTACTTAAGCTGGGTAGGCATTTAAATGGCACCGCATAAAGCTCTATGCAAGTGCTTCCAACTTTCTGTTCGCAGTACAAAAACTTCCGATAATTAGGTGTCGTTAATGAACCGATATGAAATGCATTACAAAATAGTGTTTTTGCTTGTTAAAAAAAAATGGCCACATATTTCACGAAGTGATCTCAAGAAAGGAAATGACAGTTTCATACATATATTACCGATTAGCAATGGGTGATGTCCAGATTTCCCAGAAAAGTATACGAAATATACTTTTTTGACCGGGCTCTATGACCTCCACAACAGTAGAACATTACATTTGACAAGGAGCACATGTCAAATATGTGCAAATGGCAACATTGGATAGAGTTCGAATCGAAAAGAACATAGGTACCAAGTACAAACTTCTGGATGTGTAGATCAATGACAATTAAAAAACAAAAACTTTTCTGAAATGTGCATATACAAGCTATGGCTACTACAATAGATTCATCCATTGACAATTGTCTTATGATGATGTTGCGTAGTAATTTATATTACTGTGATTCTTTTTAACTGCAAACAACATGAGATTATATACATTTGAGTTATATACATTTATTCATGAGGGTAGACTAAGTTCACTAAAACTTTTTACGGCAGCCTCACCCGTCTATTATACTTACTTGTACTGCGTCAGTAAAACATACACCTAGCATTAAGTTATATATGCTTAAATAATATAGAGTACAGCTGTATCATTGTTTCATTGCAAAAAAGATGAGCCGTTGTATAAACTTCTAGATTGTTTGTTGAAGCTGTTTTCAATTACGCTATGCGTTGGAAAACTCTTCACAGTGTTAGTAAACCCAATTACTTTGGAATAAACAATGTCAAAAAAGCAACAAGTGTTACTAATTATAGTAAAGGCTGTCAGTACGTTTGTATGCTCGTGAAATTTTGTGAAATTTTTCAAATGTAAGTTCTCGATAGCGTGCAGGGTGGTGAGTGAAGGCACACTTCTTAATATTAATCTAGTAAATAGTTTTTTCAGCATAGAGGGCCATGTTTCGGTTTGTATTTGAAAAAATAAGTGAACGAAGAGCTGAATGCCTAGCTAGCTGACCTGAGCTGTTGGCAATAATGTGTTAATCGCAGTTATAAATACAACTAATTACCAGACTAAGTCATAGGTGTATTCGCAGAAACCGTCCAAGAAGAGCTGCAAGAAGCAGCAACTATAAGAGCAAAAATAGAAGCAAAACAAAAAAAAATCTGCTTTTTTCCTGTCCCTCTTGCTTTCCTGGGACCTGTTAGAAGTTGCTCAGCTTTTTCCTGCTCGCTACTCATGCAGCCGATGAAGTAAGACGGCCAGTATTACGATTACTTTTCCTTTCCTTTTCTTAGGAAGATGTGCCACATGTGACGAGTAATAAATAAATAAATAAATAAACAAATTTGAGTCACACTAATGTCTGTCGGGTGGTCAACCACGTATAGTCGTAGTTGTCGTTTCTGGTTCCTGGAAGAAAAGGAATGCTACGTGGTCTTCCGCTGAATAATATAAAAGGGTCATACTTTATCCGAAAGACGCCACTGGCGCACGGTACTTTTTCAACTTCGTCCTCCCTGCGTAATGTAAGCTTGTATGTTGGAAGTCTCATAAAGTACCTATAGCCTAATCATCAGCTTCGGTTGATTTTATTCTGCTAGTCATGCTCAAAAACTCCCATCTTACTGCTACCGCCACACAAATACGAGTGTTTTGATCATTACCAGGGGCTCGGAAAGTGTATCCACCACATCTACACACGTATACCTGTACACAAGTTCATTCCGCATCCTCCGTTGTCCTACTTATATTCGCTACGCTTCTAGCTATTCTTCTTATGTTTATGGACTATGAGGCACCATCACTATTGGGATCGGCCATTTCCGTACCCTGAACTTACCGATCCTAGGCAGCTGCGCCTATGTTGGAAGCTGACATGATGCCCGCGATCGTGCGATAGCAATTCCTGATGAATGATCACGCCGCTGACTCAAGACAAGCAGAAGCATAGAAAAAAGCAAATCGCTGTTTTCCGTTCTGTCTGCATTCTCGCTGGATACTATTGATGATGCGTGTGCTACGCCCTAGTGATTAAAAATATAGCGCGTCAAAAAAAAAAGATGTGCAACAAACAGTAAAAAATGTACTTGCTCACTTACCCTGTAGCAATAGGTACCCGCAAGTATTAGCAGCCACAGGAGCTGCAACGGTAGTACGGTTGAAGAGGTCAGTAACATCATCGTGCAGCTACATAGTGTAATCGATGCTGCTGGATCGCGAAAGAAATGTAAGCCAACAATTGTCGCTGCAATTGAACTTTTTTTTGTGAATTGAATTATATACCTTTATAGTGAGACACTTTAAAGCCTTGGGAATCCTACTTGAGGCTATAACTTCAAGATTTTTAAAAAAAGTTTATGTTGGAGTAGCTCTGAGTCCTATCAAGTTTATCCATCTTTGAATGGGCAGTTGTAAAACAGAAAAAGGGTAACGAGTTAGATGGGGCAGGGCAATTGCTGTGAGATAATAGACGCGTTGTGGTCTACGTTGGAATCCGGACAGACACACTTCATTTCGTACTTAAAGCCATCTGATGAAATGCCTAATGGCGATACTGGACGCAAAACTTGGAACCTAAGGGCCTATACGTAGACTAAAAATCTAGCTTATGTTAGGATAAATGTAACATTAATTAATCCCGTTAGTTAAAGTAGCAAGATCCAGCTCACAGCTCGGTCTATTATATCTTATATATATATGTCACAAAAATCCTAAGGTCTTGGGGGTTAGAATTTTGAACAGGGTCAGCTTGCCATAATTTTGTAGTAAAATTTTGTAACGTTTATTTATGCGACAAAAACAGGATTCAAACTTCACTTTATTGAAGGTTTATATATCTTTAAAGTGGGATACTTTAAGGCCTTGGGAATCCTACTTGAGGCTAAAACTTTAAGATTTTTAAAAAAATTCGGAAGAACCAGATCGCGTTGAAGAGTTCACTTGTGTTCACTTGAGTCATATGTGCTAAAAAGTCCTCTAGTTACCTTGAAAAGCATCTTTCACCAACATGATGTGAGGCACTTAAAAAAGGGCCGACTGTTTTGAAAAATAGAAAGTAAAGAGAAATTAAAAAGTCTTCGCCATTGCAAAATAAACGACATAAAATTTGAAAATCTACTTTCAACTGTAACTGTTTACAGCTAGCCTTACGCACCAAAACCTATGTGGGCAGGAAAGAAAAAAGTGTATATATATATATATATATATATATATATATATATATATATATAGAAACACTCGGACTTATGATTAGATAAACTCTAACTCTCTTAAACCTCGCGGGGCTGCAAGCCAAATGGTGGCAGATATTCGGTGACGCTCGTGACCTTTTCTGCCATCACAGATCGAATAGTACCAGTCATTTAGTTCCTATCATACATATATAGTTTTTTTAGTGGAGGAGAATTTGAAATGTATTGCACGTGTACTGTACTGCACGTAGGATCTCAATAATATATGGTACAAAAAAGTATCAGGGCCTTTGCCGAGATTGGTTACAATGGGAACGCCGAATAGCATTCAAGACACGATCCTCATTCTCAGTCTCTTTAGCCTTGATCTTAGCCCTGCGATGCTACGATGGTACCACGAGAATGGCAAGACATACCACGTATTTTATAGCTTATCGTGTAGAAGGAGGTTTTCGGATTGTCACGCATCAGTTTGGTTCGCATTCACTCATTCGTTGACAGTTATTACTTTATTTCTATAGAAGTTTCGATGACAGATGTAGTCAAATTAATATTTGCGCCGTGGAAAGGTAGGACGGTCATAGTAACTTCAGGCTTCGGCACTGAATCTCAGAAGCTAACTACTGAATACAAGCTATCAGGAACGATCTATATCGAAAGGCGGTACCCTATCAATATTCGACCTTCTGACTTTCGCTTCGAGGTCATACTCCAAAGAGCCTGTGCGAGCTGGAAACACGCGTCCACACAAACGCGTATGGCTTTGCTATACTCACATCCATGCTATTTATACTCGTGTGTCTAATATAAGAAGGGATCGATACGACCCAGGCACTAGAGCTTAGCCCTGTACATCGCAGTGTCCCGTTACCATCGTTGCTGGGCAGCCAGCTTAAGATGAAGTGGCTAATGACCACACGAGTGGTAATTGACTGTGGCTAGTTCTAACTGATTAAATGATTAGTTGGTTGCTTGTGGCAGGCAGATTAGGGAGGATACCAACATTTACTAATCGACGAGCTAGCATATTATATATAGCAAAGAAAATTACAGGGAGACTGACAGGCAGGTACACAGATACACGCTCCTCAATATCGTAATCTGCGTTCCATCATGAACAAATTTTAAGCGTATATGCGGCTTCTCCACTAACTACCATCTAAAAAGGCCAGCAGATCCTATGGCGAGATTAGATCAAACAGTCGATTGGCCAATGCATACACATACATTCAAAGATGTTCTTTGATCGTTGCTGACGGATAAATACCAAGCAATTTTTAGCAATGTCAATCAATAGTATATGTACAAATTGCTAAAGCAACTCAAATATACAGTAAAAGGGAGAACAAGTTGCAAAAAAGCTATTCCTTTACTGACTGGTTGATATATCTATCCTATAAGAGGCAGAGAATTTAAAAAACAAAACACATTTAATATTAGCGACCAATTACGCGTATATATTTTGTTGACTAGCTAACCCTGTGTAAAAGACCATGCTGATTAAAGATATAGGAAGGTTGCTTTGTATCTTACGTACTCTGAATGAATTCTGTCTCTATCTAGACCACCACTTAGCGACATGCTCGAGTTAATTCCGACAAGGTACCAATGGTGGAAACACAGTCATGAAAGTGTCTCTGAGTGCAATTAAGAAAATTGAGTTAATACGGTATGCTACTGTCGTAAAGATCCAGGCCATCGAGAGAGCGATAATAGCGCCAGCAATTTGCCTTCTTCGTGACAAGTGGGAAGGAAGTGAAAACTATAATAAAGAGTGCTCTATGTAATGTCCAAGGCCGTGTCTTCGAGCCACTCCGTCTAATCGTACCCCCAAATGCGTTTTTTTTTTAAGAAATTAGGTTTCATCTAAGGTTCCTAATATTTCAGTTGCGCATAAATCTCACTTGTGTATTCCATCACGTGTTCCAGCGTTAGAAAACAAAAAAGAGATATACAAGTAACCTTGATTTGAACCTGAGCGTAGGCACAATTTGATTCTCCAGGAAAAATCGGAATAACAGGCCCTACGATCAGCAATGGAGTAATCCTTTCTCCTGTTGGGTTCGTTTATATTGTTCATATTGAACCTTCTACCCTGATAAGCTCTTACTATAACGCTAAACAATGCCTTTTCTAGAATGGTAACTGAAAGCCAATCAATCTTAATATTTTTAATATAAAAGGCCTTTTGAATGGTATGCTCAGAACTTTCGCCGAATCGATCCCGGCAGAAAAAGGCATAAAGAAACTTGTAGCATCCCCAGACATTTGCTGAATTGTGAAGGGCGATACTAACGGACCTCCATTGAGCCCTGTAACTGTTCCTTAATCACTTACATTTTCTCTGTTTAAAATAAAATACATCTTTTTTTTTATTGTTGTCATTACGTTACGTTCTCTCAAGCATTCATCTAGAATGATATAGGAGATTTATCAGCACTGGAATTTCGCGTGTACCTTCTCCATTATGTACTCCTGAACGGATTAGAATTAGTTAACACATATATATATATATATATATATATATATATATATATATATGCCAATTATTCTAAATACAACGCGGTTAAAGTATTTTTTTCATGTGTACATTGGCCTTTCCTATAAACATGTAAGCAAAGGATAGAACTTTTTTAGGATGTTACTGCGGTAGCGGTTAAGAATCTTCAGCAAAACTTATTGTAAAGCTTGTTTATGTATCTCTACGTAATGAGTTAAAATTCGAGTTGAAAAACTGAATCGAACTTTCGAGGGTCGAGCATAGCGTCTTTTCTTGCAATGGCTAAGACTTTATAAGCCATATATTACTGTTTTGATACGGTTTGCTTACTCCATTTCTTTAGCGATTTAATACTTTTGAAAGTCAAGCTTAGTAAAACTACAAATTTACATACGGTTACACAGTGGTCGAATATTTGAATCACACAAACTGAAGCAAGGCTGTAAAATCACAAGAACACAACGTTATTGAGTTTCAAATCGGATACTCCAACGTAGTAACAGAACAACTCGAACAATGCATGTAATTCATTGAAGTAGACAGAATTGCAAAGAGGAGATCGTAATGAGCCAACAAGGACTAGTACAACGTAGAAGTGCAACAGGATACAAGGAAAACGGATTTAGGCCTCACTTTAGGTTAAATTGGCAAAGTAGCAATATAGTAGTAGTACGCCTCTATGTAGTGTTGGAACATGTGCGAGCAAGATAAATGCGTTGTTGGGTTAATGCACGAGTTGGATAAATAGAATAGCAGGCGGGTGTTGTACACATACGGTGCTCTACGTTATCATGCAGGGCAAAAATAAATAGACACTTAGGCCGAACCTTTTTACATAAATACCATTAGCTAACTGAAAGTCATATAAAATCGTTCTATCCGCTGAAAGAACTCGAGGCGGAAACTCGAAATACAAGGGAAACATAGAAAACAAATGAAAATAGTAAGTTAAGACAAGACCTCATATACAGCTTTATACATATGACATGCTGATATTGATGTTACTAACATATCCACTACTGTTATATTCCTATCATCTTGTTGCAGGTGAAGCCATGATTGGCAGATGGTCCCTTCATAATGATATAATAAACAATCACGTTAAAGTTAGTTAGTACATTGTAATGTTGTGCAGGGACTTACTGCGTTCTATCGATCTATAAAAAAAAATAAGTACCAGTATGCAATACAAAGGTCAAGGTCCTCCAGATTCTTTTAATATGCCATAAACTGTACCGGTAACAACGACTGGGTAAGATCGCATGGACTCTATAGTAATCCGTCTGATAAACAGTAAGGACAAATTACACAGTTCCTTGATGAGCTCCGTTTCCCAAATAAATATTGTAATAACAAACAAATACTGGCATGACGTCTTTCTAGGTACTACACTCGAGGCATAATGATAGGTAGAGATTTGGTTTTGTCTATAAGAGGCGCATCTTCTAGATTGTGAGCAAGCCAGCGATTGATTGATTGATTCTCGAATCAAGGGTAAATATTTTTCGTCAGAGAAGTATTGATGACGCCTTGTTACTTCATTCTTCAGAAAAGTGAGGAGCAAACGACATCGACCAAATTTCTTGGTGTTATTGTTTCCGGACTCTTATCTATATGAATTTACTAACTAACGGCCAAGTCGGAACAGACCGATTTTGAAAAATGCAACGATTGACTCTGGAATTTGCAGTCTATCGGGGATTTTTTGTTGAGCTATGCTGAAGCCGGTTTCTTTTGCAGCCTCATATTACAATATCTTAGACTGTCCAGCGTCATCGTTCGCGCAAATCTCTTCCGGTTATCAAAAACACGAATTTTTTTTTCCTTCATCAAATATTTGCGAATTGTTAGTTAGCCCGCCTATCACCGGCCATCTGCTAACACAGTCAATTTTGAAGGAAATGATGATGTGTAAAAAAAATTTTACTATATTTTCTAATCTTTTTCGTTTCGCTTCTAATTTCTTTAGCCCTTAACGCATGGCGCGATTATGACGCCTTCGTAGAATCCCTATACCTAGTTAAATGGTGTTAGCCTTTCTAAATTAGTCGTCGCTGAACTTATATTGCTTATTATCATGTTGGAACCTCGTTCTCATAGTAGAAATTGCATCACAGCTGCCCTTCGGTTAAATCTCTATGTCGAATATCTTTTGCTATACCTGAAAGTTTACTTACATCTTTTTTGGAACACGTTTTTCCTTGGTAGTACCCGTTTCGGACAAATGTACCCATATAAACGCGGGAATTCGAAACTAACCCGAATTTTGTTGAGTCGTTCGATGGAGACTAGAATTGAAATAGAAAACCCCGAAAAAAATTACCTGTAATTGATATTCGAGTTATAAAAAAAAACTATGAAAAATGTGTTGCTTTTTTTCTTACCGCAAATGTTCAAGGTTGTTATCGCTCTGGTCAATACACTGCTGATAACGGCGGGCCACTCATTCGCAAACATTTTTTTTGGTGCTGTGACGTATTCTAGCTTAATTGCGGGTTTTAAATCCTGCAGCCTCGTCGGTTTTTTGTGTACACCTCATCTTAAAATATCCCAATATTAAAAAGTTTGTTAGCGTCAGGTCTGGCGAACGGACAAGGTATTCAGCAGGACGTTTTTGTCCAGCCTATCCCTTTTCTTCATTATGCCTTTAGACCGCGATGGCAGTGCACAGGCGCTCCGTCCTATTAAGAATAAGATTGGGCGTCTTCACCAAAGTCCATCATTAATTAGGTTATTATATTAATTAAGGTTAATTCAAGTAATTGACATCAGTCATTGTAATCAATCAACTTTTTCTTGAAATGCCGTACTAAAATGTATGCCCTAGTAAATTTACCAGGTGCTTTTGCGTAGCATGTGAATATAAAGTTACCCAGACAATGCAATTATGTCGATTGAATGTGCCATTTACGTTGAACATAGTCCAATTAGACATGATAGACACTTGATTTGTTAGTACCAAGTAACGCCTTGATTGTCTTATAGAAAGCTATAACTTTTCAGTAACCTTTCTCGGCTGGTAAAACTCGCTGATGTTCCTGAACAGTTCTACTTGTTTCAGATTTATCTTTTAGTTGATTGAGTCGCGCAAGTGAATTTGCCTGAAACCTTCCAGGCTGTTGTCTTTATACTTCTGTTGACTTTAAATATTTCCAAAATAAACCTTCTCTGTGTAGAAGTTAATATTATAACAGTAAAGATGTAATTAGCAGGCTCTCAAAAAGCATCTATTGCTACACGACTAGTTCACATGATACAAGGCCCTTTACTCAACGACAACACAATACTTTTCGTTTTTCAAGCGTTCGAGAAAGTGATCATTTTTCGCTTTCAAGCGCACCAAAAATTGAGCTAAGGTTCGAGCTAGGAAATTATTTGTTATTTCCGTCGCTAAATATGGTTCGCTTAGAGGGTCCTCGTATTTACCCTTTTTAGATTAAACTCGTACCAGTTATGAATGACATTAGGGACGTTGGTTACAGTCTTGCCGGATTTATATTTTTAGTTAGCTCATTAGGAAATTTATTATGGACGTTTCGGTTTAACAAAAACATGACTCCGTGTAAATCTTTAAGTAAACCTGGTTCTTTTTAACGCTTCCCGAAGTTTATAAGACGTATCCGAAACAATTTAAACCTCCATTAAATCTTACCAGCCTTAAATTAAATGCATTGTAAATAACGTAAGCTCATTGAATTTTCTGTTCCCACTTATTAGATTAAGACATGTTTTTAATGTTCTTTTTTCTTTTTGTTCATCCACTATTTATCTACATCGCAAGTAGCGTCTTTGCCGGCTGTTATTTGATTGTGCGCTGAACAGAATTTCAGGTCGAGTTCAGGTCCGAAAGATGGAGATCTAAGTGAAAGAAAGTGCATTTTCAACACCTGTTCTATTTTGCCTGTTGCTGAACTTGGACAATTCTTGACGCAGCACAGTACGTTTGTGCCATATGCATTGTAAACTACACACATAAGAGCAGCGCAAGAAACTAATAAATGAAATTTAATAAAACCATTTTGGGACCAAAAGACGCACCTTGCACTAGTCGGCCAATTCAGATCTTTAAGGACCTCCTGAATAAGGACGGTCGGAAGGGAAATCATGCATTAGTTCAGAATATGGACTAAAGTCATTTAACTATTTATAGACATTTAAAGTCTATGAGACCTACTTAAAAGTTAAAGGCCTAGTTCCCCCAAAGATTGAGTGAAGAACTAAAAGAAATATGGTTCTTCATTGCCCCTCAATATCTTTCTGGGCACTGAGCAAAACTCGGTCACAATACAAAAGTCAGAATCCGCAGCAGAAACAAAAATGGTATTCCTTCGTCTATGTAGGTTAAAGAAGACACGTTTGGCTCACGCTGATACGCTTAAGGGCAGATTTGAGTCGGATCACCATCCGAAATAAACTCTAATTTGCACTTGGTGAAAGGTCTTATACACTACAAAATACTTGAACAGAATGGAGCCTTCAACAATGATATGTATACGGCCGAGTTGTATTGAATAAATAGGGCTATCCAACAGAAAAAAGCCGATAGAGAATGCAAAGTCATGTTTTTCCATTATCAGGCCATTTATAGCTTATGAAAGTCCCCCTGCAACAGCTTGAATGAGAGTTAGTTTATTTTGAAACAACCATATTCTCCGGACCTCCTGCCTATGCATTTGCATCTTCTCCGATCACTTGGAAATAAAATTAGTGATCTAAAATTTGATAATAAAAAAGTTCTCAAAGTCTGGTTGAACAAGTTTTTCGACACCAAGTTTGGGAATTTCCGACAAAGATGGTTAAGTGAATTAGTCGAAAGATGAGAAAAGGTTGCGGATTTTTTTCTATTAAACTCTGAGACAAGTGGTGGTTTGAGTTCGAGACTGGGCGTAGAAACAGCCGGACAAGAATCAGCCATCTGTAGAAATACTTAACGGCAGTACTGGATGCAATAGCATAATATCTAAAACACTAATGAAATGCTGCACCTTTTCTTAAGTGAAGAGCGGCTATTATTTGGCTTCCAAAAATGTTATAAACCTTAGTCAGCCGAATCTCAGTTGCTCTCTTTTTATATGTAGAATGGTAGGATTTTATAGTAAATGATAGAATAAGATCTTACATCATTGACGCCAGGTGCTTTCTTTCTCTGGTCGGCTTTTTCTGCTTCCAACGGTTAGATAACGCACATTTAACGGTAGGTCGTCGATTCTTTCTACAGTCGTATGAAGACGTAACCGACCATGGTACAAGCTTTTGCATTACCAACCCTGTTCATTGCACGTGCGCTTCTGCTTTCTAGTCATCCAGTTGCTAAAGCAGCTTTCGAACTCAATCATAAAAGTGAACCCTTTTTTCGATTGGCTTGATTGTTTAAAAGTAATTCCTGAGCTTTAAGGTAAGGAAAAGGACACATTAAGCAGGATCTGGTAAACATGAGTATTTACGTAACACACGTATCGAATTTTTCTGTACAACAGTGCAATACAAAGTGCATAATAACAGTAATAAAAAGTCGGCGCATAATCGTGGTGAAGAAGGTACAATTAAAACTTTTTAGTAATATCCTTTAGTGACAGCGAAATAATTTGTCATGAATTTATAAAGCACAACGCTTTGATAGTAAAAAATACGGTGAGCAAAAGTTTAATTTATGACTCGCACAGTTTATTTTTTATGTGAGTTCGCTTTCGAAAGGATACTGGGCGATTGTGCTTTTGTCCCTGCGTCTAATCACTTGTAATTACATGTTTAAGCAAATTCCGCTTTTCTCTGTGACAGTTGTTAACCAGTCTGCATCTGTTCAGATCCTTGGACACAATTCTGGTAGTAAAACTTTTGGTTTAAAAAAAAATCTTTCAAAAAGAGAGTCCAAGATAGATTATCTAGCTACTCTGCGAGAGTGACGCGGTCATCATCTAGTTGATTTGACATTTTCGCCGGTACTGACTGCAACAGATTGCTCTAGGTGAGAGTGGTGTCTGTGACTTTTCCTCCTTAACGAAACCCTTGGCGTCATGTGCACATTCATTTTAATCATCATAATTTAATATCCAAATGTTTTTACAGCGTTGACACCTCTTATGAGCACTTAATTTCTTAACACAAACTATGGTTCTCTGTCTTTGTTTTCTGGCCAAAAGTAATAGTAGTAACCGTATAGCTCGAGACGTTCAGCGATCACTAGCTCAAGAACTGACTGCAATGAACACTTAGTACAGCGGATTTTATGCAAAATACAAAATATTTTGCAAACACTTATTGAAGTAGTTGAGTGAGATTTTTGTTAAATAGATAGAAACTACATTATGACTGCGAAATCTTTAACAAAACGTGCAACTTTCTGAACTCTTAGAAAACAGAAAGAATTATGTTACTGCAGGGTAACCCGATAAGCGTTTTTTCTAAATTCTAATTCAACGAATTTTATTATCACAACCACAAGCTCATAAAAAATCAATGGATAAAAGCTACTTCAGGTTCTGAATCTGCGCATATTTCCTAGCACAACTGCGTTCATTCTGTCCTGACCAACACATTTGCTACACCTGCCAGATACGAGAGATGTATCTTAATCATGCTAGCTGATTTCTTACCATCCTAGGTCAAAAATCCTTCTCTGGTATATATTCTATCCAAACAGTTTCTCTAGCTTTCTGTGTGGCTCGACTGTTATATTTTCACGTGCGTCCCCGCTATTTTTTTTACATCCGAAACTTGTTTGCCATTCATAGGTAAAGCACAGTCTTGAAAAAAATTTATGCATTCAGAACGGCAAGGATATAAAAGACTTCGAAGTTTTTATTGTCGACCGATCTATGATACATGTACAAATCTGAGGTATTGCAACGATGTGTATTAAATGCGAAAATGAACATAGCTGCTAAGAAAGCAGTTAAATCTTCAATGCACCATTTTACGCTAAATAATTTGCAGGTATTTGTACTTCTCTTCTTTTTACATAGTTTTTGTATTTGCAACTTTTTCAATCTTTTCCCTGTTACCCAACAGTGGTTCTAGAAGGAGCTTCGAGCTTACGCAACCCATCATGGGCCGGTGTACACCGCACAAAGCGGTAGTCCTTCTTGTCAGCTGAAGGAGAGCTTACTAGATACTTCGACGATACCGATACGATTGCGACGCAAATGCGGAAGCAAAAGATGTGTATTGTCCAGTATCCACTTATTTAACGGTGTTGTATTTCTGTTCTTCTCCTATTGTTGTATGTATCAACGCGTTACTGGCGGCTGGTGTTATTAGCATGTAAATGATACGCGCTCACACGAATGCGCCCCGTATAATAGCACATAGTCTTGCAAAAGGACATATAGATGGAAGATCGTGAGTGCAGGTTGTGAGCTTGTCTTACCCATTTCCTGCAGTAAAATTGGCATTGGCGTTATCTGCCTTATCCTGCTGCGGCGACGCATCCGTCCTCTTGATTCGTTCGCCACGTCGGCCGGATGCGTCATTCCCGCGTGCCAATGTGTCTGCGTTCTCTGTAGTAGGTCCCAACGGGCTCCTCCGAATTTCCAATCATGTCATTCTCATTCTTTGGCTCGCATTTTCTCTTTTCTTCTTCGACTTATTTTCCCTTTTCCTGCTGCGTCCTTCGGTACTACTAGCAAATACTCGTCGTTTCCTTTTCAACTACCAACTGCTCAGGCGAATTCGGGTTCAGGAATCGGTACACGAGTCCCAACAAGAAGAGTTATAGCGAAAGGCCATCTTGGCAACGCCTCGAAGAATGGAAGTGGCGCCACCGGAGTCGGAAGCTGTCGTAGCCTCAAATGAGAGGAGGCACACAAGCAGTGAACCGATAAGTCGGTTGCTTCATTCATTCAGAAGCACTGTCTTGGCGGCTACAGCAATGAAAATGACAAAGATTTCTTTCTAGGTACTATCTAGTCGCTTTCAAATAGCTCGGAGCAGCAACCTGAAAAGAGTACTTTGCGTGTTAAGAAGAGGTTTCACTATGATGTTGGGGCTTGCTGCTGTAGGAGCAGGACTTGACCATCTATATATATACAATGATACCCGTCTACCCAGAGCAGACCTTATAGGATCGGTGATGAAGGAAGGACGCTCCACAGGGCATAGATGTTTAATTTCAATTGTCAGCTGCTTCCCAACTTATCTGCAGAAGCTAGTTTTTTTGTCCACTGTATAGCTGGGGCAGTAACGTCTGGATTAGTTGAAATTCGTGAAGGATCTGCGTTTAGATCTGATCCTCAGACCAACAATAAGAAAGAACATAAAACAAAAGAACAGCTGTGGCAGGAAGTATCACATCTATCCGCGTCTGACGATTTGCGCTAGTGCATTTGCTCGCGTAAATGAGTTCCTTTACACCGATAACACCGCTGCCATCGCCAGTCAGTCGTTTTCTTATCTGTTATCTAACTACCTGACGCGCACGCATACATTATGTCGCCGTATTCCAGTATCCTTATTGTCAACGAATTCATTTGTCAAAACTGCGACGCGAAATTCGTCTGCACAAATTCACCGTTTCACTCGCTGCACTGTGGAAGCCGCTAAGGGGACTTATAGACTTAAGACAGGAGTACGTTTATTGTAATAAAATATAGTTTCTACGTTTGTCTCACTGGGCCACGCTACCGTGCAAGATGCCTTTATCCCGCACCAAACTTTTCTGATATACCGTAGGTTAACGGCGACACATCGCTGCTGTGGCCCTCGTGATTAATAAGTATACCGCGCGACTTGCTTCTTGATCCTCCATCTAGGCTCAAACCTGAATAACAGTCTTACGAGCGTGTCGGACCGTGGACAAACGCAGCGTAAGACGACGGGTTCTCCGAAACGGCAACCTCGAAATATGTGATTTTAGCCCCGTGACGCTCGACGAAAAGGACTTTCGAAGCTTAAATATACATAGAACGTGCGGTCCTACTAATATTGCGGTCAGTGACCACGACTTTTGTGGCTTATCGGGCAACCCCGCTGTAGTCCATAAAGCAATTCGAAGAGAGCTGCATCTACGGCCTCGTTCACCCTAAAGTTCACCGTAAGAGTAATTTCTAGAACGCAAGAGTTAAGCGCTTTTAGCAAGCTCGAAAACAACATGACAATATAGCACGCTCTATAACTGTGAATATACTGCCGGATTTTCGCGGATCTTTTGCGTTCCACAAAGTGTTAGGGTACAAACCGGTCAAGCATGTGTGACTTCGGTGGCTGAAAGCAGACGTCGTTACCTTGGCGGATTACGGGAAACCTCGTGGCCAAATAATGTAGAGCCTGGCTCCACGCATTAGGAATTGATTTCGTTTTCGGCTTTTGATGTCAGGGCAACCTTGCCGCTTTTTTAAAGCATAACTATTGCCGGGGCCCTGCGCGGACTTATTTATGAGGGTGCGTTATAATCCATTCCGTTGCCTTGGCATTGCAGTTCGCTGTGCCACTTTGGCGTCGGACGTCAAAATCGTATTCCAACCACCAAAGCTCATGGGTGGAACTCTGGGTAGGAGTCTTGCGTATGTTGCAGTTATTTCAACGCAGTACTGTTGATGGCTCCTTACAGTCTTCAACGAATCTCGTTTTATCGCTTGTATCGAGAATTTTGTACTAGCGTACGCCACCACTTGTTCTTCGCTTCCTTTGTACTAAATAAGAACCGCATCCAGCACGGCGTTGTTTGCTTCCCTTTTTGCACTTCGGTCGGCGAACCTTCTTACAAATCCTGCAAAATCTGCTTGTAAGGGCCTTTTTTCAGCTTCAGAACCGCTCGTTGTTGCGAATTGGTTCAAAAGAATAGTCGGTCCGCTCTCAACAAGTCATACAGCGGATTGTCGATTCTGGTACAGTCTCGCACAATTCGACGATAATATGATGATGGCTCCAGGACGTTTCGCAGCTGACGGACGGTGCGAGCGGATTCTACAGTATTTATAATGGCTGTCCTTCCTGAGTCGAGGTAAATGCTTTGAGCAAAGTCTCTATGATAAAGGTATACAACTTCTTGCAGAACGGACGAGCACTTGAATACCTTGAGACATAAGCCCGCTGTGCTGAGAATAGAAACACCTGCTGAAAGTAATGCAAATGTTTCTGAACTCTTCTGAAAAATACTCTAATATTTTCTAGGTAAATACGACTATTTGGTATCGCAAATGATCTAGAACCCCGTTCATTAGCTGCTAGAATGTCGCCGAAGCATTAGCCAGCCCAAGAGACATTCGCGTTGAATTATTACTAGTCATCCAGAATGCAAAATGCTGCCTCATCTTTATTCTTGGGTGCTGCAAGGATCGGAAGAAATGAAAGGTTCCAATGCCTTGCGTGGAGCGCATCCCGATTTCCGGGAAAAGGAAGACGTCTCTTTTTTTATCACCGCATGCAACCTTTGATAGTCTACACAAAACCATCTATTTTTTTGTAGAGCCATATATTTTAAAAAAGACGAGGGACCAAACTCAGAGACCAAAAGGTTAGACGACATCGTTGTTCAGCATCTGCTGTACCACGTTCGCGATGCGGGCCCGTTGCGTCAGCACGTCCAGCCAAGAATGTGCATGCAAAGGGGCTGGTCGTCCATCGGGATCGTGTAGTTGACGAGATGCGTCTAGAATAAAAATTTTTGGCTTTTTCAAAAAGTACCGAAATTCTCTGCGCTGTAGCTCCACCACAAAGCTTACCCAACTTTTGAGTACAAACTTATATGCGCAACTTTCTCCAATACAATTGAGTTGTGTGCGCGTAACTTCTGCATTACAAATGAGTTGCATGCGCGTAACTTTTGCAATACAATTGAGCTGCGCACGCGAAACGACTTGTCTACTACGATTAGAGTTGCGCACGCGAAACAACTTGTTCAATATGATTGGAGTTGCGTACATGAAACAACTTGTTGACTACAA